>NW_023270447.1:28457690-28489667 GCF_011800145.1 Mirounga leonina
AAGGAAAGGAAAGGAAAGGAAAGGAAAGGAAAGGAAAGGAAAGGAAACACTATGAAGGTAGTGTAGTTATGGATGATTTTATTAATATTCTCAACTATTTATGCCTCCTTTCAACTACTAGTTTCTTGTTGCCATGTGATTACAGTGGTTCCTGTGGGCACTTTTCCAGAAATATCAGTCTTGGCCATCAGTTTGGATTTGGCCAATGAAATGTAAGTGAATTTTGCCAAAACTTTCCAAAGATGTCACAAAAAATAGGGGTGCCTGGGTGGCTCAGTCAGTTGAGTGTCTGCCTTTTCCTGAGGTCATGATCCCAAGGTCCTGGGATTGAGTCCTGCGTCAGGCTCCCTGCTCAGCAAGGAGTCTGCTTCTCCCTCTCACTCCTCCTGCCACTTCCACGGCTTGTGCTCTCTCTCTCTGTGTCAAATAAATTTTTAAAAATCTTTAAAAATATATAGATAAATAAATAAAATCTCAGGCCAATATAATTTATACATATAAAAGATCTGAAATGAAATATTAACAAGTAAAAATGAATTATCTTATAAAAAGCCACCATAACTGAGTAACATAGATAAGCAAGAGTTTCAATATTATAAACATATTAAAAATAGAAAAATTATATTACCTCTTGCATATTTATTGACAATGCATTTGATAAAATTCAATATTAAAAAGTAATTCTTCAAAAAAGAAGAGATGCATTCTTATTTAGCAGATAAAATATATCTGTATGTCCAACTACCAGCAACATATCTAAGAATTTTCTTCAAAAGAATAAAAAATAATGTGCATACTGATTCTATTATTTAACAATGTCCTGAAAGTAATAGCCAATATAATTAAATAAAAGGAAACATAAAGAAGTATAAGAAAGAGAGTAGGAAATAAACATCATTATTTACCAATAAGGTGATTTTGTACTTGAAAAATCAAAAGGACTTAATTTTTTTAATTATGAAAATTTTAAAAAATAGACTGATGTCAGTTAGAAAGTTGCATCTTTCTAACTCCTCCTTCCCTATGGGTGTATATATATATATATATATATATATATATTTATATATTTATATATTTATATATTTATATAAATTTATTTGAGAAAGAGCATGAGTGGGGGGAGGGGCAGATGGAGAGGGAGAGAAAATTTCAAGCAGACATCCCTGTGAGCATGGAGCCCGAAGCTGGGCTTAATCCCACAACCCTGAGATCATGACCTGAGCCGAAATCACAAGTCAGATGTGTAACCAACTGAGCACCCAAGTGCTCCTGAGTATTTAGGTATCCATTAAGTGTGTTCCCATTACATAACTTTATTATGTAAATAATAAAATCAATTATTATTGATTTTATGATGATATAAAATTAGAACAATTATAACAGAAAACATTTATCCAGCCTCTGCTTACAACTATATTTTCTGATAACTTCATTACAGACTTTTATATAATACATAAAATCAATTGCTGCATATTTACGAATAATATCTGATCAGGAGACATACTGAAAAAAGAGACCATTGGGGTGCCTGGGTGGTGCAGTCTATTAAATGAACTGACTTTTGGTTTTGGCTCACGTTGTGATCTCAGGGTCATGAGATCAAGCCCAGCCTTGAGCTCCGCACTCACTGTGACATCTGCTTGAGATTCTCTTTACCTGTCCCTCTGCCCCTCCTGCTTGTGTGCGCTCTCTCTCTCTCTAAAATAAATAATCTTAAAAAAAAAGAAAAAAGACACCATTTATAATAACAAAATAATGCAATGCTTAGGGATAACCTTAATGATAAATATGCAAAAGCTATATGAAAGAAACAGTAGAATAAACAGACAAAAAGCAAAATCAGACCTATAAATACAGAGAACAAACTTATGTTTGCCAGAGGGAAGGGGGTTGGGAGATGGGCCAAATGGGTGAAGGGGAGTGGGAAATACAGGTTTCCAGTTATGGAATGAATAAATCATGGGAACAAAAGGCACACCATAGGGAATGTAGTCAATGATATCATTATAGCATTTTACGGTGACAGATGGTAGCTAACACTTGTGGTGAGCACAGCATAATATATAGAGAAGTTGAATCACTATGTTATACACCTGAAACTAATTTAACATCACTATGTTGTACACCTGAAACTAATGTAACATTATGTGTCAGCTATACGCAAATAAAAAAATTCAAAAAAGAAACTATGAAATGTTATGGGTCACAAAATGAAAAACAGCAACGGCAACAACAACCAACAAAACAAAACCCCCAAAATATGTGAAAAAAGAAAAAGCCTTACCATATTTTTGGATAAAAAAGACTCAATATTATAAAGATGTCAATTATCTTAATGTAAATCTGTAAATATAGCTTGATTTTGATAAAATATCAACAATCTTTTTAAAAACAAACTACAGAACTATTCTTCAGTTCATTTGGAGAACAAAATGGCAAGCAAGAATACCCTGGAAAAGTCTAAACTAAAAAAGACTGATTTGCTAGATCAACCCCTGCTCCCATATTGGAACATATCATATTGCATCTTTAATGAAACCCTGGAGTTTTCAGTTTGAACAGGCATACAGAAAAAAATGGGAAAAAAAATGAAAGGTCACTTAAGAGGCTAAAATAAATATTAAAACTTTGTGCTTGATAAAGGTGGCATTTAAATCAGTATTGAAAATTATAAAAGAAAAATTCTCACAGGTAAAGGTAAACGTGTAGTAAAGATAATGGATCAATCACCTATATAGCTCATATGAAGGTTAAAAGACAGAAGTAGTAAAAATATCTAGACCTGTAATAATTATTCAAGGCATATACAAAATAAGATGTAAAATATGACATAAAAATATAAAATATAAAGGTTGGAAGTAAAAATTCAGTGCTTTTTAGAATGTTCTTGAACTTAAGTCACCACCAACTTAAAATAGACATCTACACACATAGAATGTTATATATGAACTCATGGTAACCACAAATGAAATGCCAATTTATAGATACAAAAAATAAAGGGAAAGGAATCCAAGAATAACACTAAGGAAGGTTACCAAGTCACAAAGGAAGAGAGCAAGAGAAGAAGAAAGAAACAGAACGACAAAAACAACCAGAAAACAGTCAACAAACTGGCAATTAGTACATATCTATCAATAATTACTTTAAATGTAAATGCACTATATGCTCCAATCAAAGATTGGGTAAGAAAACAAGATCCATCTGTATGCTGCCTATAAGAGACTCACTTCAGGTCTAGTGATGCATACAGAATAAAAGTGAAGGGATAGAAAAATATATTACATGCAAAGGGGAACAGAAAGGAAACTGGGGTAGCAATACATCTATCAGAAAAGAGTAAACTTTAAAACAAAGACCGTAACAAGAGAGAAAGAAGATATTACATAATGATAAAGGGATGGATCCCACAAAATAATAGAACACTTACAAATATGAACACACTCTTGTATGGGTTACTTATAGAATCTAATTTACAGGTAAAGATTTCTGAAAGGTGTGTGTGTGTGATGTGCATGTATGCATGAGTAGACTAAGAACTTTTAATGCAAAGGATAAACTATGTGATACTCTTATTCTATTTATACAATTAAAAAGATACATGAATGTAGTCACCTAACTATCCCAGTAGTCTCAACAGGTGCATAGACACAAATGTGTATCACCATCATTTAATGCTGTGCTTCATAAATACCAAAATATTTTATTTAAAAATTAAAAAATCAGGGCGCCTGGGTGGCTCAGTTGGTTAAGCGACTGCCTTCGGCTCAGGTCATGATCCTGGAGTCCTGGGATCGAGTCCCACATCGGGCTCCCTGCTCAGCAGGGAGTCTGCTTCTCCCCCTGACCCTCCCCACTCTCACTATTTCATTCTCTCTCTCAAATAAATAAATAAAATCTTTAAAAAAAATTAAAAAATCAAATTGAGACTAAAATGTTGTGGTTATGAGTTAAAAAAACTAGCCTTTTTTTTTTTTTTACAAAGTTATTATATAAATTGGCAACACTGCAGAAGAAATGATTGGTTGGCTTTTTTTTTTTCCTTCTCGTATCAGTCTTCAAGTACAGCTAAATCTCTGTTAATATTCTGGATGAATATTCAGATGGAAACATGAATCACAATAGATAAAATATGATGTTTTAATACGTTTTCATCATGTGTCACCCTTTGTCCATGACCATTTTATGTCTCTTTTGAACTAAGAATATAGCTTTGTATTTAAGAGTACATTTTAAAAGTTTGCTCTTATCTAGTACAAATAAGTAGAGATAAATTTTAAACCAGACTTTATGAGTAATGATCTCACCATATGCATAACAGGCACTTAGCTGATAATGAAGTTTCCTGTGCAATATATTAAGTCTTTATGTATTATATGAAAGTCTATAATGAAGTATCAGAGAATACAGTTGTAAGCAGAGGCTGGATAAATGTTTTCTGTTATAATTGTTCTAACATCATTATTAATGATTTCATAAGCACCCAATTCTTTCTCCCACCTGAACTGAGAAATGGGAAATTTTTCAAGGCCATAAAAATTTAGTATTGAATTATAACTGCACCCACTATCTTAAAACTGAACTTGTCCTTAGGGTACAGTCATTCTGCCAATGACACAGATTTTTTTTTTCCCTGCTATTATAAGTAATAGTATTTTTTACTTTTATGGTATAAGTTGCATAAGGTTCTGATCAATTATTGAGCCTCCTAATTTATTCGTATCACCTTACTTATGTATTTTTCCTGTTTATTGTTTATCAGCTGTGTCTTTTGGTTTCCGTTCTGAATTTGTTGTAATAAATATTTTATAGGAGATATGGCTTAAAAGACAAAAGAAAGCCTTTTTTCCCCAGCACATAGTATTAATGGGATGATATCCATAAATGGTGAGAAAAGTACAGCATCAAGATTAGAAACTATGAGAAAACAAATTTACCAATCTAACATGCATTCGATATTTTACATTTTGTTGATAGAATTTGAGGATAAAGTAAACTGAGAATGAAAAGTTCACCCTGTCTCTTCTTAATAGTTAAGAATTCTTTAGAAAGATTTTGAATTTCCAAGGCAGCAGTCTTTCCCCAAATGTTGGCATTCATACAGAAAACATTGCACATGAATATTTTATTGCTAAAGCTAAGTGAAAAGATAAACACGTTGAATATTTTGTTTGAAAATGGAACAGGTGCTTCAACTAGTAATGATGGGCCAGCTTGTTTGAGAGCAACTGTTTCACTGACAACAACTGAAAAAAACAGACCAAATATTTAATATATCTATTTGAAATTATCAGAAAGCTACCAAGGATTCAAGGACTTGCGAAGCTAACTTTCTGAATAAAACAGAAGATAAAAGTTTTGAATCTGATTTATAAAACTTTCTTTTTTCTCTTGAGGTGTTTGTCAATTCAAAGGTGGAATGTAAGAAACTAAGAATCTGAGCAGAAGCAACGAGTGGCAAGCAGAGAAGCTGACAGAAGTCTAAGACGCCTCCTAGAGCTGAGGGGACAAACATGGGTGTTCAGGGCTTCCACAGTTGGCAGAATCCTGTGAAAATTCCAACCTTCGCCTTAGGAGCTCGAGGGCTACATTCTAGGAATGAGAAAGAATTGCAAATAGACAAGTACATGCAAAGACTGAAGTTCAGTGTAGAATCAATTCAGTCCTTGTTGACGGCTGCTAAAGGATCTGCCTGTGAGCAGCAAGAGTGAATCCTCAATAGAGAATATCCTCTTCTCCATCATATTAGTCTTATGTTTTCCATTTGACACTTAATCAAAAATTTTAAGCATGCAGAGAAGAATTGACTGAAAACTTAGAATAAAAGCATATATATATATCTTATTGTTATTTTTCTATAATGTAACACATATATGTCTGTGTGTATATTATATATATATATATCTTATATATATATGCACACACACCATATAGTATAGTAGATTAATGTAGATAGATGAATGTGTCTAGATGAATTGGACAAAAATAAGTGAGGATGCGATATGTTCAAACAACAAAATCAATAAAGTAGATCTTATTAATATACCTAAAACTTTAAACCCATTACTATAGGATGGGTTCTCCAAAACTTATCATATATTAGACCACAAAGAAAAGTTCAAGGTGCTTAAAATAAAAATAATACAAACCACATTCTCTGATTTCTAATGCAATAAAAATTGCAATTAATAACAAATCTGGAAACCTAATAAGACATTGCACACAGAAGCTTTAAAAATCCCTCTCTAGGCACAAGTTTTCAGTTATGGAATGACTAATTCACAGTGAGGAAAAATATAGCATAGGGAATATAATCAATGGTATTATAATAGTACTGTATGGTGACAGATGATAGATAGCTACACTTGTAGTCAGGATAGCATAAAGTATAGAATTGCAGAATCACCACATGTACACCTGAAACTAATATAATATAATGTAATGTTGTATGTCAACTATACTTCAATTAAAAAAAATTCTCTCTATTAAAATTTTTCTCAGTGAAAGGGAAAATACAAAATGAAAGTTAAAAACCCTGAAAAATATAATACTAAGAATTAAACCCTTGGCCTTAGTACCATCTTCTTGGAAACTTTCACAACATGAGAGCCAAGTGGGGAAAGAATCAAATGTGCAGCCTGAAGAGAAAAAGAAGGAAGAAGAGACAGAGGTCCAAGTAAACCACTAGTTTGTGCACCCATGGAAGCCACAGGAGTAGAAATAAGGAAAGCCAGAGGCCAGTGACACTGATACAAACTGCTGGACTACATACCCACTGCTTCGAACTTCTTTCAATGGAGCCAGAATATCCATAGCCATCTGGTCACAATGACCACCTTTGAGTGACCCACCTTGCTCATAACAAAACAGTCGCTTTGGTCCTTTTTACTGGACCTGTGTGACATTCTGGACTTGTTCTGTTTTCAGTTGTGGCTGAATGTAACACATGTACAGTAAGTCATCTCTTCTGCTGTATTAGCTGAAGAAAGAAGAAGAAAGAAAAATAACACATTATAGGATATAAGTGAGACATGTAAAGCCACAATCAGAGGGAAATGCATAATCTTAAATACTCATATCAATAGAAATAAGAAATTCCAAATGAAATAATATAAAATATTTATTGATCTAGTCCAGAAATGCAGCTAACTCTAACTTTATATTCAGAAATTATTAACATGTATACCATATTATTAGATGAAAAGAAAGAAACCTACATACATACAAACAAGTATGCTTCCATAGATGCTGAAAGGGCCTTGTAAAAATTCAATTTCCATTTCTGATTTTAAAAATAAGAATAAAATGGGATTTGAGAAATACGTTGTAACAAGAATATATGTTTGTATTTGTGTGTATGTATATATGAGTATACATATAAACTATATATGCATATATGCTGATATATATGCAAATAAATGTGTGCATATACATATATTTCTGTATAACCAAATAACAAAAAAATGTATGTTCATCTCAACAGATGCAGTAAAGTGTTTCTTAAATTTTCTCCCCATTTATAATAATAATAATAATGACTTGTCAAATTATATATGGTGATTTCTTTAATATGATTATTTAAAAGTGGTTACAAATACCTACAGCAATGTACTTAGTAGCAAAATATCAAAAACTCTTCTGAATGTGGGTACAAGATAAAAATGGTGATTTTCACTATGTTTATTCCACCTTAGAATGAATGTCTTTGTCAATTAAATGAGCTTAGGAAAAATATCCAAGTTATGTGTGGTTAGAAAGAAAAAAATAATAATGTTATTATTTGTAGATTATATTATTATACATATGAATTCAAAATTTCTACAAGTAAATTATTAGAATTAGTTCAACAAGGCCACTAGGTAGAAGTTCAGAAAAATCAGTTATGTTCCTATATATCTACAAAACCAATTAAAAAAAATAAATGCCAGTTAAAATAGCACTCAGAGTACAAAATACTTAGGAGTAAGATTAATACAGTATTTCCAAGAGCTTTATGGATGAAAGTAGAAATTCGTATGTTGCAACATTTTAAAAGGCTTAAATGAATAAAGACATTATACTGTGCTCATAAATAGATTATCTGCAACTTAAACTTTAAAATTCAGACATAGGGGGCAGAGAAGTGTATGTATATATGTGTGGTTTTATTTGGCAAACAGATTATAAAATTTAAATAGAAGTGTCAGATGCCAAGAATAGTCCGGAAACTCTCCAAAAAAGAAAAAGGTAGAAGGATTTCCCTTTTTCCTACAGTAATTAAAACAATGTTGTATTGGAGCAGAATGATATAGACATATAGACCGTTATAACACCATATAGAATCTTAAAAGTGTGCATATATAGAAACTCGGTATATGACAAGATGGCACTCTGGATGAGTGGGAAATAGAAAAAGACATTTACAATTGGCACTGGAACAATTGGCTATCTCAGAAAAAAAGAAATTGATCTTTTAACTTTCCATTCAAAGGAAAAATCGGTTCCAGGTGGGTTAAAAACCTCAATGTGAAAGAAAATTAAATTCATAAGTGCTCCATAGGGAAGTAATTTTTAAATATGATAAAAGCAAAATCACTGATAGAAATATTGCAGTTTGTACTTCATTAAAATTAAGTACTTTTGATCATGAAGAGAAACTAGTAAAAGAATAATGAAGCTTAAGAGTGAGAGAATATATTTGCATTACATGTAAATACTTTAGAACTAGCATCCAGAGTATAAAAGGAACTTCTACAAAATAAGACATACCAATAGATCAATGTATCAAGAGGTCTATTCAGGTAAATCATAAAAAGAAAAATCTAAATGGTCAATAAGTAAAAATAAAAGGTAATTCATCTTACTGTTATCACCAATGGTTTTTCAGTGTCAGAATACAATTCACAACTGAAATATAAAAGTTTGCTTCATTTTAAGAAAGTGTCTGGAGGCTCCTGGGGCTCAGTTGGTTAAACCTCAGCCTTTGACCTTGGGCTCAGGTTGTGATCTCAGGGTCTTGGGATCAAGCCCTGTATCAGACTCCCTGCTCAGCAGGGAGCCTACTTCTCCCTCTCCATAGACATGCTGCGACCCCTGCTTGTGCTGTCTGTCTCTCTCTCTCTCTGTCAAATAAATAAATAAAATTAAAAAAAAATACAAATAAAAAAGTGTCTGATGATGATGTATTATAAAATTATTTTCCTTAGGAAATATTACCGTGCAATATAATTATTTAAGAATTTATATTGATTCCATTGGACAGGAGATTAAGCATATATTTCTATTTTTATATTTTGGAGGTGGACTTTGTATAATTTAAAATTATCCATTTTGAAATTCATTTTATTTGAAAATAACGTTAGACTTTCTATCTATCTATCTATCTATCTATCTATCTATCTATCTATCTATCATCTATCTATCTATCTAATCTAATCTAACAACCCATGGAGAAAAAGCATTGAGAAATTTGTTTTCTCTAACTCAAATTTTACAAAGACCTGAACTTATATAAAAATATTCTTGGGAAATAAATTATAGATTTCACCAGGGCAGGGTTACATATATCAGGAAGCTGTTGTAAGATATTATACCTCTAAAACACATATAACAACTATTTACCTACTTATTAATAAGTACAGTTAAATATTTTATTGACAATATTAGAAAAGATAACTTGGAGTTTCTTTGAATAATAACCTTGTTGAGTAGAATGTTCCTTGTGGGAGGTTGTTTTCCTACAGCACTTTGAATATATCATGTCATTCTCTTCTGGCCTGTAACATTGTGGCTGAGAAATCTGCTTATAGTCTTATGGGGGTTCCCTTGTACATAACAAGTTGTTTTTCTCTTGCTACTTTAATATTCTCTCTTTAACATATCTTCTGACATTTTACAATAATGTGTCTTGGTGTGGATCTCTTTGGGTTCATCTGATTTAGAACTCTCTGTTTTCTGGACCTGGCAGTCTGTTTCCTTTCTGAGGTAAGGGAAGAAGTTTCCAGCCATTATTTCTTCAAATAAGTTCTTTGCCCGTTTATCTCTCTTTCGTCCTTCTGGGACCTCTATACTGAGAATGTTATCCCACTTGTTGTTCCATAGGTCCTGTAAGCTATCTTCACTTTTTTAAAATTCTTTTTGCTGATCTAATTGGGTGAGTTCCATCACCCTGTCTTCCAGATGGCTGATCCATTCTTCTGCTTCCTATCATCTGCTATTGAGCCCCTCTTGTGTATTTTTCACTTTAGTTATGGTATTATTCATCCCTGTGACTTCTGCTTGGCATGTTCTTATATTTCCCTTCTCTTTGTGTAAGTTCTCACTGTGTTCATCCTTCTTCTCCTAATTTCAGTGAGCATCTTTATGACCATTACTTTGAATTCTTTATCACGTAGATTACTTATCTCCATTACATTAAGGTCTCTTTCTGCAGTTTTATCTTGTTCTTTCTTTTGGAACCTATTTCTGTTTCCTCATTTTGCTTGACTCTGTTTCTTTCTGTTGGTTAGGTGAACCAGCTACCTCTCCCAGTCTTGAAGGAGTGGACCTGTGTAGATAACCCCTCTTCTTCAACCTTGCCCTAACTCTTGGTTGCTTCTTGAACATTTGTGATTGTCTCAGCAGCCTGATTTATTCTTGATAGATCCCTATTGTTGAGGGTGTGCCAAGACCTGTCAGTGTCCCAAGAAAAAGGATATCATTTAGCACTAGTTTATTTTTAGGCTGATTGGAGGCCATCCCCTCAGGCAACAGCTTTTAAAGTATGCAAATAGGCTCAGTAGTTAAGCGTCTGCTTTCGGCTCAGGTCATGATCCCAGGGTCCTGGGATCCAGCCCCGCATCGGGCTCTCCCCTCTGCGGGAAGCCTGCTTCTCCCTTTCGCACTCCCCCCGCTTGTGTTCCCTCTCTCGCTGTGTCTCTCTCTGTGAAATAAATAAATAAAAATAAATAAATAAATAAAGTATGCAAATAAATAGTTTTATGGGGCCAAAATTGTAAACCGTATGGCCTCCAGACCAGAATATCTAGAGGCACTGTCTGGGTGACAGTTGCAAAAATCAGGACTCCAGATGAGAGTGTAAGTTTCTATCTGGGAGGTAGCAATGGGCTGTAGTGAGTCCAAGAGACTACGTAAGGATGGTTGTCTCCCTGCTTATGTTGTCTGAGAGTTCTTCTCTAGACCTTCTTTAGGCAAACCTGAAGCCTGCCCCTCAGGCTGAAGCTCCAGTACAAGTAAATAGGCCTTTTTCACAGGGAGACTAGAATTTGTTTCAGTCTGCTGTCTGTGCAGTGCACTGGGGGTTGTAGCCTGCCAAGAACAGTTTTTCTCATTGTTACAGTCCTGTGGAGCCCAGGAACTTAAGCCCCCTTGGCCACCAGGGCCAGCAATCAAGGGATTTCATGCACACTCCTGCTTTAGTGAGGCAGCTGGAGAGTGTAGGGGGTAGGGTACACCCACCTGCTTCAGCAGTGCTGCAGCTGAGTGCCTTGTCTCTGAGACCAAAGACTTTAGCAAGGGGTTGAGAGAATGCCATGACTGCTAGCCCTCATCAGGTGTGTGGAAGGAGCAGGAAAATGCTGGAGGCTTTTGTACTCACTGGCTTTAGCAAGGCACCAAGAGGGTGACACTTTTGTGTGTGCCTCCTATGCTAGGAGGGTAATGAACAGTGCAAAATGGCGCCTACCAGTGTCTCTGTCTCTCGAGAGAGTACCAACTGTCTCCTACACTTCCGGCAGATACTTTAAGATTAGCAAATAAATTTTCACATATAGTCTAGGCGCTTTTCATATTACTGCTTTTGTCCTGGGTTCCAGGGCAAGTGAGACCACACGTGAGCCCTTTAAAAGGAGAATCTCAGTTCCCTATAGCCCTTTAGGTTGACTTGGACATAAGCCCCATTAGTTTCCCAGTCAGCACATCTCTCTGATGCAGATCCCAAGGGTTGGAGTGCCTGATGTGGGGCACAAATCCCTCACTCCTCCAGGAGAATCTCTGGATTTATAAGATCCCACCTATTGTGGGTCGCCACACCAGGGCTGGGGTTTTTGGTGAGACTGTGTCTCTCCCTCTCCTACCCATTTGTGTGTGTGTGTGTGTGTGTGTTATTCTTTATTGTGGAGAAGCAGTACAGCTAGTTTTCACTTCTTTTTCAGAGGAAATTGTTCCAGATGTAGCTGTAGATTTTTGTGTCTGTGGGAGAAGGTGAGTTCAGAATCTTCCTACACTATGTTCTGTAATAGTCCATTTACTTTTCAAGTGCATACCAATTACATAATAGTTGGGTTTATTAAATATAATTTTATTTTATAAAATCTACCAAAAGAATAATGATATTTTATCCTAGCTCATCAATGAGTTTGGCATTCAATCCATGATTCTCCAAAATTACCTGTCTGAAATGATATATACATTTTTTACCCATCACACTGAGACCCTTCAAAGTACATAATATCCAATAAAGAATATAAAACATCACTGCCAGACTTAATCAATAATTACACAGAATTTTAATAATGATTAAGATGACTTCCTTTTTTGTGTCTATGTAAAACATTTGGAGGTTAATTTGCTTTATAATGCTGAAATCTTATGTTCACATTTATTTCATTTGTTACAAATTACTCGTTGCATTATGAAAGAAAATCAGTTCCTAATTGTGACATTTGTTGTTATTTTAACTTATCCAAAGGTAGCTCATATCTTTTATCTTTTTAAAATATTGTGAACCAAATTGGGCTTATAGGGTTGCAGACATTTTTGAAAAGAAAATTAAAATAATTTGAAGACATTATTTTTAAATATCTAGCTGAGCCAAACAAATGTGGCCAAAAATGAAATGTCAATGTATGTTAGAAATTTAACATCTAGGGGTGCCTGGGTGGCTCATCAGTTAAGTGTTGGACTCTCGATTTTGTCTCAGAGCATGAGCTCAGGGTCCTGAGATCCAGCCCTATGTAGGGCTCCATGCTGGGCATGGAGCCTGCTTGGGATTCTCTCTCTACCTCTCTCTCTGCCCCTCCCTACCCTCTCTAAAAAAATAAAAAAAGAAAGAAATTTAACATCTAACAGAAATCTAGCATTCTAACATCTTATAAATTAAGCTGTTTTCATTTTAATAAAAGTTCAGTTTTAAAATTTTCTGTGGAACAATATGGCCAATAAATGTAATCAAGAATAATGAAGTTTTTTTCCAGACAACCAAAGTAGAATTTATGTTAAGTGATTATTACAATAATTGGCATTAAGTTCCAGAAGTAAATCTTAAAGATTATTCAGTGGAATATTATATAAGTTATATTAACTCAAATAGTAGTTCCTCATCTGGTCAAATGCATATGAAAAATGTGACTTAGTATACCTTCCAGTAGACTATATACATTTTGTATTATTATCTTTAATGGTCAATAAAGCCCTAAGTGAAGAATGGGTTTAACTTTGTTTCTTTGAACATTTCACATACATATTTATGTATTGCACAATTTTTAGTTTCATAGATGTAAAAAATCCCCTTTTTAAAATTATTAATGTTCTTTTCCCCTTTGTTTGTCGGTCTGCAAGATCTTTTCTTTTCTTCAACTGAGTCATGTATCTGTATAGGGGGGTGGTCTGGTGTAGTGGTGATGGCTATGTGGGGTTGTAAAATAGGATTTATCGTATGGGATTCATCAAAGAGCAATGCCAAGGTAACATTCAGCTCCTTGAACATAAAAATATATATTTTTTTAAAGATTTTATTTATTTATTTGACAGAGAGATAGACAGAAGAGTACAAGCAGAGGGAGTGGCAGAGGGAGAGGGAGAAGCAGGCTCTGCACTGAGCAGGGAACCCGATGCGGGACTCGATCCCAGGACCCTGAGATCATGACCTGAGCCGAAGGCAGACGCTTAACCATCTGAGCCACCCAGGCGGCCTAAAAATATGATTTTTAAAGCTAGAAAATAACCTTGAAACTCTGGCTGTTCTATTAAGAGATATATATATATAAATAATCTACTTTATCATGGGCCAACCCTGGAGTAATTAGTGCATAGGTTTTTCTGTAATATATAGAAGATAATACCTATGCTCATTTATGAGTAAATAATTTCTTTCTTTTTTTTTAAGATTTTATTTATTCATTTGACAGAGACAGACACAGCAAGAGAGACACAAGCAGGGGGAGTGAGAGAGGGAGAAGCAGGCTTCCCACCCAGCAGGGAGCCCGATGCGGGTCTTGATCCCAGGACTCTGGGACCATGACCTGAGCTGAAAGCAGATGCTTAACGACTGAGCCACCCAAGCGCCTCATGAGTAAACAATTTCTATGATAGCAGAAGGGTCCAGGTTAGGGATAGAGAGTGGAGAAAGGAAGAAGGTAAAGAAGTAATTAGAAATGGGTTATCATTTCTCCTCTCCAGGCTTTTACCTAGCAGGGGTTGTTAAATAGTTTGAGGTAATTACTCGGGATCTTTTACCTGCTCCTCTATGTAGGCCTCTGGAACAGGATTCTATGGTGAAGATGGCATTTCAAAGTTATATATTCAAATGTAGAATGGAGGTTTTAGCAACATGATCAGAAAAGGAGATGACCTAGGTCATCTTAGGTCCTATGTACTTTGGACAATACATCAGTAGTTAGTGGGCCTGCTTTTGGGCCTGCTGTGAGAGGGAAACAATATTTTTTTAAAGATTTTATTTATTCATTTGACATAGAGAGCGAGAGCAGGAACACAAGCAGGGGGAGTGGGAGAGGGAGAAGTAGGCTTCCCGCTGAGCAGGGAGCCCGATATGGGGCTCGATCCCAGGCCCCTAGGATCATGACCCGAGTGGAAGGCAGGTGCTTAACAACTGAGCCACCCAGGTGCCCCAGGAAATAATATTTTTGAAACAGTCCAGGACAAGGCAGCTGAGTTGGAAGTTGGAGCAGAGAGAAGATACAGAGGAGGCTTGGCATTCAGAAATTGCGGTTTGCTGAAAGGTAGAACAATCAGCATGGGAGATGGGCAATGCCTCCCAAGATTTTTATCCTGCCTAAGTAAAGACCGTTGGTTCACTGGGCATGACTCAGCAGGATGTGGGCTAATCACATAAATTAGGAAATTTGGTGTTGCTTTGGAAGCATGACACTGATCTGTGCACAAGAAGGACCAACCAAAGGGCAATGCCACCTGAAGTTATGGACCCTCCCTAGGAGTAGCCCACATCCAATGACTGGTCAAGTTTGGATACAAAGATTCAACTTCTGATTCTTCTGATATCCCTGGAGTGGAAAGTATGGTGATGCCTAAGTGAAAAGTATGCCCTCAGAAGATGAGAGCAAAACCTAACAAAGATTCAGGGACATCAAACAACTCTGGGGATATAATAAAACCACTGATTGTACACTTGGAATTGATGAATTTTGTGGTATGTGAATCATATTTCGATTTTAAAAATAAATATTTATCATTTCTGAAGAAGCTGAAGTAACCAATGGTTGAGCTAAAAAAAGTGAGACTGGATGGGGAGAGGAGCGAATGGGGAAGGGAGCATGAGATAAGCTAAAACCCAAATAGTCAAAAATAATAGGCTCTGAAAAATTGGGCTTGGCAGAGATCTTTTGTGTTCATTGTAAGCTCACTATAATATTTGATATTTTAAAAAGATAGGCATTGTTTTATGGACTGAATTGTGTCTCCCCAAAATTCACATGTCAAAACCCTCAATGAGACTGCATTTGGAGATGGGAATTATGAAGGGATAAAGTTAAATGAGGTAATAAAGTGGGGCCCTAATCCTAATAGCTAATAATTAATCCTAATAACTCATGGCCTTATATGAAGAGAGACACTAGGGACGTATGCATACAGAGGAAAGGCCACACTAGGACACAGTGAGAAGGAGACCATCTGTAAGTCAAGGAGGGAGGCCTTGGAAGAAACCTCATCTGCCAACATCTTGATCTTGGGCTTCCAGGCTCCAGACTTGTGAGAAAAAACATTTCTGGTTGTTAAGTCACACAGTCTGTGGTATTTTTTTCTGGCAGCCCTAGCGTATGAATACATGCATATTACTTAGATAAAAATTTTAAAAATATATAAAATAAAATATACAATAAAATCAATCATTATTTTTCTTACACAGAGACTATATGGGCCTAGAAACTGTACTAAATGCAAGGCCTTTCACTCTGTATCAATATGATGATTGACAGAAGTCTTTATTAGCTTATAAAGCAAGAAACAAAAATAATCCTTAAGGGTATAAGATAAATAAGTTCAAGACCGCTTACCCATATCTACTTTCAATGATGGATAATAGCTAAAAAAAAAAAAAAAAATAGTTCAACCAAAGTAAGAAAATAGAAAACAAATAGTTTAAATTGAAAGGGGCAGTATAGTGAAGAGATGGCATAGTCATCTGTAGAGCCAGATTGCCTGAGATTGGATTCTTATTCTACAGCCATTAATTGTGAGATCTTAGGCAAATTCTTAATTTATTAAAAATGCAGTTCCCCTACTCATAAAGGAGGGCTAACACCAAGTCTTCCTAACAAGGTTGTTGGGAGTATTATGTGCAACCAAATATGTAAACTATTTTTTATGGAGAATGCCACATACTAAGATCTAAATAGAAATTAGCTTTAATTTCTAAATAAAAATGGAAACAAAAGAAATGAGCTTTGCCTCAGGATTACCTTTTTGGATTTAGCAGAATATAAATTAATTTTTGTGGTATTATAATAGCAATTATGGCCTGAAAAGGGAAACAAAAGGCCTTAATTATTCCTTTTCTTAAAACATATGTTTTTAGACTGGTAATATTTGGGCCTTAAACCCCCTATCTCTGACGTACACTACCAATGATCAATTAATTCCCAACTTCTACTTGAGTAATTCTACCTTACAGTGGAGGGGAATTATAATAAATCTCTTTACTTTTTTTTCCCATGGAAGTCTTTCTGTATCATTCCACAGGTATGTTTTGAAACTCAGAAAATATTTTTACATAGACCCTATAGATCTTTATAGGGGTGCGTAAAATGGGAGCTAGAGCCAGGATTTGACACTCAAATGAGTTACTACAAGTATGACCAGTGTCCAGAGGAAGTGCCCTTTGAGATTACATTGGATTAGGTTGGATTCCAGTAGTAGGATCTTGTTGCAGTAAATCTTCTCTTAAAAAAAGTTAATAAAATTAGTGAAGTACAGGAATTTACAGCAGGATCTACAGTTCGAAGTCATTTTATTTCCTTAAATATTTAAATCACATGTATTGTTGAAGCCAGGAATAATTTATCATAGAACTATGTTTACATTTTCCATGAAGTGCATAAGGCCATAGAATGGAGAAATAAAGCATAAAGATTCTTGTTTTGGTAGTTATTTTGGTTGATGATTTTCAGATATCATTCATTTATTCAAAATATTTATTGAGCAATGACTTTGTTCCAGGAACTACAATATAAACATGGCACATACATAGATTTATACGGGAGGCAGATAAACCAATAATCACAATGCATTAATCCACACTATTTTTGGAATTCACTTTCCTCAATTTAAATTTTAGTAGTCTACTTAGTTTGGAAGGCAATGGGGACCATTTGAAGATGTTTACAAGGGAGTGATTATAATTCTGGAACATGACCACCCAATGCCTACTAAATAAATTTAAAACTCCTTAGCATATTTTAATTGAACTTTATGATCTATTCCCTCATCTCCCATTCACATTTCCCCAGCTGTATGTTCTTTCCCAAAAAGGGCATTACATGTCTTGCTTTAGTGTCTTTGTGCAAACTGCCTGGCCTACTGCGCTATTTTCCCCACTCTTGCAAGAATCAGTGAAGCTCAACTCCTCCTCATTTATCCAGACTAAACTCATGTGTCATCTCCTTAGAAGAGTCTTCCCTGACTCCATTGTTTTTGCCTGCTCTGCCATGTTCAATGAGTCACTTCTAAATTTGGTCCCACAAAACTTTCGGGCTATTACTATCAACACTCATCACATAATCCTGTAATTATTCAATCACATTTCTAACTCTGCAGACAATGAGGCAAAGGCTTTTATTAATCTTTTTGTCATAATACAATATCAAGGACACAGGCACTCAAAAATGTGTTTGAGTACTTGGGTTTGGAATGAGAAAAAGGTGGGTAATGGTAGTGGAAAGGTACATGCATTTTATAAATTTGTTTACAGTATTAGATGACAGTACCATAGAATTGAGTTATTCTCCATAAGTAACAGAGAGCCATTGGGACTTTTAAACAGATCTGTACTATATCAGATTCATGGATTCATTGTTCTAGCAATTAGATATGAGACTAGGCTAAGAATAACATTTGTCAGACACTGATTTGATGGAGTAGATGCTGTCAAACTGAGCTAGCTAGTAGTCTAAAACTCCATTCTCCTCGCAAACCTGCATGATCTTTCAAATCATGATCTTTCTGTTTAGTCACAAATGCAGCCTGTATACACACAAATGGCTGGACCAGTTGTTAATACGATGAAACATGTAAGCCATTGAGTACCTCTCTTCACCCATAACTCCTCTGTCATCCCATTTTCTCACCTGGGACCTCCTCCCTGCCTCTAAGTTAGCAACCCCAAAGTTAATATCATACTCAGCAAAGAAACTACAGGATTCTGTTTCAGAGCCCCAGGCAGCACCATTTCTGAGTAACTGATGCCCATGTCCTCCTCCATGCTAAATATTTTAACTATCATTCCTAGCTATATAAGTAATTCTGACAACAAAGTACTGGATTGGGTGTAACAGCTATGTATATGCTTGGAGTTATTGTAATAGCACAAGTAAGTGATAATAACCAAACTGACATCTCCAGTGAGGTGGAAGATGTAGAGTTACAGCTGAAATTCAGTTCCGGGTGAAGGAAGAAAGTATTAAGTTCCCTAAACATTAGGAAAAAGCATTAGGTTCAGAATGGGGCAGAAGCTCAGTTAATAGGAATGGGATACATGATGTCTTCCTAGATTAGCAACTTGTCAGAATGTTAAAATATCAGGACAGAGTTTCTAAAATGATTCTAAATTTAGAAGTGGTCCTTGAGTATGAAATGGGTGTAATGTTACACATTTGGGATGAAGCAGCAAACTGCTTTGGGGACAGTAAGATGAGGGTTTAAGAAGCCAAGCAAATTCTGAGTTCTCATGAGAAGAATTTAAATATCCATTTGTAGATATAAATAAAAATTTTCTCTGTTATAGAAGTCAGTAAGGGAAAAAATACTAGCTTAAAGGGTTAGGACTGCCTTTCCAAATAATTGAGTACATAAGAGTCTTTTTCAACATGCATTGTCTTGACCAGGAGATATAATTCTTGTGCAATATATGAACTGAACAATGAACTATTGAATATTGAATATAGACATGATTCAGTATGATTCCTGTTATTTTTTTCCTTTTCATTAATATGAATGGTCTAATATAATTGATAACATTATTCCAGTCATACTGACTCAAAAGTGGGAGAATCATTCTGGATTCCTACTCCTTCACCTCTTATAACATCAGTTACCAGATCTCACAAATTCTACCTCATATATTTCTAAAAAGTCTATGGCCAAATGTCCTTTTCTGAATTACTATGCACATTTATGCATCTTCATATCTTTCTGACCTATTGTGATTATATTCTAGGTAAAGGCATTTATGACAGGTCCCATATATTCTGATTACTTTTGGTCACAAAAGCGAGCTCATTTTATTAATTAAGTTCCAGCCAATATAATGTGTCACTTCTGCGCTCTTACCATTTAAGTCTCCAGCCCTGGTTGGAAGCCTCAAATGGTACTTTTAGGGTCAGGGAGGCATAGGGTTAGTATCTTCACTAGTATTAGTCCATGCCCTTCTCAATTTCTTAAATTAACCATAATCGCTGACCTCTCCCCATTGGACCTGGGGAGAGGGGAAGAAGAGTAGTAAAAAGAAAAGATCCTACTTGACTGGTACACTTGTAATCTGACTCAGATGGCTTATGATGATTACAATTTAAGGCTTATTATCTTAGGGGGCATTGTTTTAGCCTCCTTATAGAACCTTCTACTGGAAAACCTCAATAGAGAATCATTTGGCATGAGTAATGTCCTTCTTCTGGCTGTGCCCACTGTTGATTCCCCACTATCCCCAAAGCCTCAGGATGGTATCTTTGCCCCTCCAGGGAGTCCTCTTATGTGGGATTACTTTTTAGAAACACACCAGGCCAGCTTGGCTCTGATGGAGTTAGCCATCCTCATGCAACCCTCTTTATCATATTTACTCCATCTCACACTATTCTAGCTTCTGCCCTGTACCCTTAGAATTTTCTCAGTGAAGTTAGACCCTATTTTTGCCCCCCAAGACCCTGTGCTAATGTCAAGTTCTCTAACTATTTTGGTTGAAGACTCTCAAGCTTAGCTTACATTGGAGAGAAAGTACCCCCTCTTTTTTCATGAGAAAGCATAGAACCTACTGGCAACACTCTCCAAAGGAACACTACTTTCAGTCATTTCAACTTTATTTTCAAACTTCAACGCAGATAAAGAGCTAATGTTGAACTATTTCCATAATCATGTAGCATGTTCTAGACCAGCACTCTGGCACCTTCCCTTATTTATTGCATTGTTCTTGCACTTTGCTCAAAACTCATGAGAGAAAGAATGTCATTTTAATATATGATTACAAATATATGTCTTTCTCACTAAGTAGATTAAAAACTTAAAGTCAGAAACCAAGGCAGCATTGAGTGCTAGTTAGAAGCACAGACATTGCAGCCAGATGTGCTATGGTTGAAATCGCTGTTCCATTACTTACAGATGGGAGACCTTGACCGCATTATTTACTTTCCCTTGGATGTGGTTTCTTCACCTGTAAAATGGAGCTAAGAAACCTACCTTATAGTAATAGATGTCCTTTATGGAGCCTTTATTCTCCTATCATTTATTTAGCCTTGTGTGAAAAACAAAACAAAATTAAGTATGCAAATTCCCTTATATCTATTGTCTCATTTTCATGAGATGAGATTTGTTATTTTCCCCCATTTATTGATGAGACATATATGTTAATTAACATGCCAAATTTAGATAGTTATTAATTATGCAGAAATGGCAGAGCTGGAGATCTAGAAATGCAGTAGATGTTCAGTTAATACTTACTGAATTAAATAAATATTTCTTATCATTTTACAGATGAGGAAATTGCTGTACATAAATATTTAATTAATTACCCTATTTCAAAAATCTGGTAAATGTTGTTTTCAGACTTGCATAACTAGGTTTCTTAAAGTCTGTTCTGTTTGAGTCAAATGACTGACTCCAAGCTCCATTGCAGGTGTGAGCTCATTAACATGCATACACATTTAAATATATAATGAGTTACTTCCTAGGTTCTTGAAGCAGGAGATATAGATTCATTTATCCAGTTATTTTACAAATTTATGGGGTAAAGTAAAGCTATAATACAGCCTTTGTAATAAATTTTACTTATTTATTTATATATTTAGTTTTTAGAACAGGATGTAATAAAAACTAATGTGGATGGTTGACTTTACTTAGTTTACTCACAATGTCCATTAATATCACATGGCCAATATTTTTTAGGGGACCTGCCCTGATAGGGTGTTTTTGTATGGTTTAACTTATAATTTTCTCGAAGAAAACAAAAACAGCCTCATATTTATCCTATTCAATTAACTTGTGTGGAGTTATATATTGTGTCTTGCTAAGTTTCTGGCTTGACAGAATAGAAAGGCTAAGGCATTGGCCTAAAAAAATAACAATATACTCAGTAGGAATCTCAAATAATAAATCTATTGAATTATTTGCTTCATTCAATAATGTATATTAGGTAAAGACTATATAGCAGGCACTTTCCTAATCCCCAATTTAGTACAAGAGTATATTAAATTTTCCTAGTTTTATTTTTTCCTAGTTTTATATAAGTGAGCTAAGAAGACAAAATTACTGGATGTATGTAGCATAATTTCTACTAGAAAAAAATAGGTTATAAAACCCTAACAAAATAAGTCAAAAACAAAGTGCAGGGGTATTGATTATGGATATGGATTGTTATATTTTTAGGAGGGTAGCCAAGGAAAGCTTTCAAAGAAAAAAAAGGGGATATTCAAATACAACCTAAAGGAAGTGTGAGAGAAATTCCATCAAGTATTTGGAGGGAAAGAGCATCTCAAGCAGTTGAAAAAATAAAAGAAAATAGTCAACTTTGCAGCAAGACTGGTGTTGGGAGAATAGCAAGGAAGCTAGTGAGGAGAAATCTCCAAGAAAGCAAAATGGCAGAAAGAGAAAATGGTCAGAAATGTGGAGAAAAAATTGACAGGAAGTGATGGAAAGAAAATCATATTGGGCCCTCTAAGACATTATAAAGATTTTGGCTTTTACTTGGAATGAGATTGGAAGATATTGGAGGGTTCTTAGCATAGTGAGCCCATTATATAATATGGGTTTATAAGTTGACTCTGACTCCCATGATAAGATGAGACTGAAAAGGGATAAGGGCAGAAGAATCAAGGAGAATGGTGGAAGGCTATTGCAAGATTGAATAGAGGAATGATCTGATAGATCACAATGGTTGACAGACTTACATTAGTTCATCTAAGCAGCTATGGAGCTATTGAAAAGTAGTCAAATTCTAGATCTTTAAGATAAAGCTGGTGGAATTTGCCAGATTGCTAGAAGCAGAGTCTGAGAGAAAGAGAGTTGAAGATAATTCAAAGATCTCTCACAGTATGAAATGCTGAAATTGGTATTATATGAAATGGGATAGATTGGAGGGAGAAAACGTTTGGGCAAAGGACTAAAGCATGGATTTGGGTAGATTAATGTGAAATATTCATTACAAAGTAGGGTGGAAAACTCAAGTTGGCCAGTGAAGATTGGAGTCTGGAGTTCCAGAAAAAGTCCATGCTACAGAAAAATATATTTGAGAAACTGGAGCATATTGATAATATTTAAATTCATGGGGCTTGTACACTGTATTCCATACTCTCTCATATAGTTAAGACCTTTGCTTTTGCAGACAAGCATACTGATAGTTCATCTATCTAATATATATATATATATATATATATATATATACACACACTAGATACATATTATATATCTAAATATAGACATATATGTACATATATATACACATATTCCACTCCTAGATATACATCAATTAAAATACATATATCTTTTCACAAAAAGGCACATGCAAGACTGCTTATAACAACACCAGTTATAATATCCCAGTCTAAAAGCAACTCATTTGTCCAACCTAGGTAGAAAAGGTAAACAAACTCTGGCATATGTGTACAATGAAATACTATAGAGTAATGGGAATGAATGAGCTACAACCATCTACAGTATTATAGATAAATATCACACACATAATGCTGAGCCAAAGAAACCAGACTAAAAAAGCATATATTGTACTTTTCCATTTGTACAGGATGGAAAAAAGTGTGAGAAGCCAACATGGTGATTAACATTGGTGGGTTGTGACTTGAAGGGGTACAAAGGGAACTTCTGAGGTGCTGAGTTTGGTCTTTTTCTTCAACTCAATGCTGGTTACATCACTGTATTCACTTCTGAAAAATCACCAGTGTTTACTTGTGATTTGTGTACTTTTAATTTTCATGTTATATTTCAAATAAAACATTTACTTAAACTACCTTTATTGACCCCACTTCTCCCTCAAACTACTGCTGTTGGAAAAGACACAGTAGAGAGGGAAAACCTGACATGGTAAGTGAAAGAAAAATATTATTAGAGTAATGTCCTTGAATAAATGAGAAGAGATGGAAAATAGTACACAAGAGGAGAATTTGGCCATTGCTAGGTGTATGGGTAGACTGTGTCTGGAAGAAGTGTCATTACATGGGCACAGATGCAGGTAGGAAGGTGGATACTTGTTGTGGTAAGAGCATTCAAATATCTGTATTGATTGCTTACATCTTCCCCATGAAGTCAGAATCATGATGAAATCAGGTGAGAGTTAGGATGGGAAAAAAAAAGTGTTGGAGGTTTAAGGAGAGTGAAGGTAAAATGTAATCATTTAGGAGAGGAGGAGATTAATCTACTGGGGAAATATTGCAAGAATGTTGGACCCATATGATTTCAGTGTTCAAGAAATTGAAGTGAGCCAGACAGTGTGTGTGTGTATGTGTGCACACACACGTGTGTGCATGTGTACATGGACATATGTGGCAGTGTGTGTATATTATTTTCCGACCATATTCAACTACAACTGATATGAGAGCTAGAAAATGGATTTAACCAGTATTATTGTTTAGCATAGTAGATAAGATAGAGTGAGAGAAGGGCAAAAGAACTGAGTATATATGCAGGTCAATAAATTTAATTATTGAACATAGAATTTAATCTACATAAAGTTAGATATGAGGACATGAACAAAGTATGTGATAGTGAAAGATTACTAAGATCATAGCTTATTTATACAAATGGCATTGAAGGCTTTTAAGGCTTGAGGTACAAGAGGCAGTAAGATAAAAGGATAAAAAGTGATAGGAAATTAAAATTAAAATATGGAGTGTTGGTACTTAACATTGGAATGATAAGTTCAAGTGTAATGTCATGGGCATAAGAGAGCAAAAAAGATGACATCATAGGAATAGAGAAAAAAAAAGTTAGAGTCCAGAATTTTGGTAAAATCATCTATGTTGATTATAATTTGATAAAATTATGCATTTATAATATTGAAATTACCATGAGTGAAAGTAGCAATGACTTGGGAGTTAAGTATTGAATATTAATTTTTAAAAGTAGACATACCCAATGGATGTATGTGTGGACTTAGCATTTTGTATTTTGTAGTGGTGGAGTGAGAAGCAACAATACATTACTCAAATTATTTTTAAACTAGTGTGGTCATTTGGTTTTGAAAGCTGAAAATTTTTTATACTGTGTAAGTTTAAGTCCTTTTCTTTGATTATGTTTATGAGGAAATTTCATTTCAATTGAATATGACAAGTTTATATAAATGTTAAGTCCATGGAATAAGAATTGCTTAGAAATGTACAGAACATATTTTTAAATAAAGATAATAGTTGATTTAATTTTCCCCTAGAACAGGAAGAATATAAAGATAATGGGTAAAAAAATCAGATAAACATATAGAAATATAGTTTGCTTCTCTGATCTGACCACAACAATGAAAAATACCTTCAAAATGTCCTTAAAATATTTAGATATTTTTCCTTAGCATATATTTGATTTTGGAGGATTAGTTTTCTGAATTTTTGTGAATTAATTAAATTGACTTACATAGACTTAGTTGCTTCATTTGATCATAATATCCTTGTAAATATACATGTTCAAACAGTATTCCAACATTTTTACATATTATACTGAGATGTGTAAATTTATATAAAATGTAGACTCCTCTAGAACAGTTGAAATACAGTACTTATTTATTCCCAAGTTCTGTCATAAGAAACAATGAAAGACTTCTGTGCATGTTTAATGAATTTAAAATAACTTCAACTTTTTATAAAGTTTATTAAGTCCTCTTTCCACTCTAGTTATTTTTATGGTACAGAAGTCATTTCAAGTTTCTCTAGTGATCTAAAGAGGTACCTCCAGAATGCTGCAGGTTGATGAAGAGCAAAATTGGGCAGTACAATTCTTGGCTTTCATTTCAGTCTATGCAGCCCCACTTTCATCTGTTTTATATATTAGGATTCTGCTTACGGTTATTTTGGAAACAATAGTTTTTACTGATGAAAAGAATAATGATGACAAATACCTGATAAACAGAAATGGGCACTAGATCCCAGGATATGTTTTGTCCATATAACCATTCTACATACAGCACAAATAACTCATATTTAATAATTTATTTTTTTATTTCTCCTCATTATATGGCAAACTTCAAAAGGCAAAAATTTTACTGTTCTTTCTGTTTATTTGTTTTGTTTTTTAAGGTTATCATAGCACCTAGAGATGTTTCTGATGTATATTAACTGCTCCATAAATATTTGTTAAATAAAGGGATATGGAGACAGAAGCCTATGCAATTCTTAATCTTTCAACATTTGCCTTGCTTCCTTTAGAAAAAATAAAAATAGAGGAAAAAACTGTTACCTCAGTTGTGAAGAACAAAGGAGATGATGTGTGTAGAAATACTCCATAAACCATTGAGCACTCTCCCTATTAAGCATAAAGTATAGTACACAATTATTAGTTGAAATAATTTGTTTTCATTAGCTCAGCATTCAAAGGCACAAAAAATAATACATAAATAAAGTTGTTGGTGGCATTTTTTTCAGTAACCTCAATCACCATGATAATTTGGGGTGAGGGGGTAATACACAAAGAGATAGGACAAAAAGCTTGCAGTGGACATTGGCAGATAAAGGTGCCAAGGGAAACAGAATGGCCCAATTATAAGGCAAAAGCAAAAATGAAACCCAGATTCTCTCTTGACCTCAACTATGATCTGTGATATTGTTTCAATCAAGTGGAATAATTTTTAAAAAATATTTTATTTATTTATCTGAGAAAGAGAGAGAAAAAATGCATGGGAGGAGGGGCAGAGGAGGGAGAGTCTTAAGTAGATTTGGTGCTGAGCCTGGAGCCCAACACGGGACTCAATCCCATGACCTTGAGATCTCGACCTGAGGCAAAACTAAGGCTTAGAGGCTTAACCTACTGTTCCAACCCAGGCACCCCTGGAGTAAATTTTAATAACCCTAATGTTACCATAGATAAAACAGTGATTTTATAGAATACAATGGTACCCATGGAATGCTCTTTCTAGAGGAAAGCAGACTGTTAGACCACGATTATTATTTTAATAATTACATACTCTCTATCAGAATCTGTTAGGCATTTTATATACATTATCTGATTTAACTGTCATAACAGCTTAAGAGTTTCAAATTATTTTTCTCATCAAGCTGCAAAGAATGAATGGGTTTGTGCACTGACCCAAGCAAAATGTAGATTTGAAATTTTAATTTCACTTTCTCCAGCTCTAATTGTGTGTTCATTCCACTTTGGAAAATAAAGCCATACCCCAGTAAAAAGTAGGTGGAAAAAATTTGGTGGAGCAATAAAAATGAACTAAAAAAAAACTATACCACAAATAAAGCCCATTACAAGGAAGCACCATTTTCTCACACAATGAGATGCTCAGAATACCACTAGAATTCAGATCAGTGAAAACTAAGAAAAATAGGGTCTGAACACATAGATTATTTTATCATTAACAAAGTACTAAAAATGTATAGAATCCCAATGCAATGTTTATAGTCATTGTCCATATCTGTGCAATTATACTTATATTGACAGTTTAGTTTACTTAAGTATGTAGTTATCTTCCTATACTATACGTCAACCATATTTAACTCATACTTTTATCATCTTCATAAAGTTTCAGTTAAAGAAAAGTGTCCTGACTTGCTGGATAAATACAGTAAAGCTATAGTAGATTTATCCTCTCTTTCATACTAGAAACCACACAAAATTAACAAGGAAAATTAAGTCCTAAATCTGCTATCATAAAAGTAAGGGACTGAGAAAATCCACATAATTAAAAATGTATATTTTTTAAAATGGTCAATATTATATAAAATTCACCCTCAAAGTAAGTGGCCAATTTCAGGAAGCATTAGCAAAAATATTGACTTGGAGTGCAGGGACAGTGTCCTTATTCATATAACCTAACTGTTGAGAAACCTGTAGAGACAGAGACAGGAGAAAAACTTTTCCTGGGCCTGATTCAGTTCAGAGAGACACAAAGAAATATAGAAGGGAGCAGTCTGTCTCTGAGGACTCTATGAATTTTAAAGTCTAAGAAGCTACCACTTCTTCATCCATTCCTGGAAAATATTGCCAATGGCGAGTTCATAAAACAGTTATTCATTCAATTATGAATAACTTGAAGAAGATGGCATAACCTCCATACAAAGATCAAAATATTTGATAAAGTAGAAGCAACACTTCTCAATAGAAAAAAAAAAAATAACTCTGTGGGAAGATGTTGCCACACAGCAGATAAAAACTGTAAATAAACATTTCATTATTAATGCTGTGCAAGATATCCAGTCAAACAGACCACTAATGATTTAATGTCAATAGTGATAAGATTTATCTCACTGTTCATAAACAGTCACACAGTGGTATTTTTCTCTAGAGTGTTTCATCTGAGCACCTGATGCATTCTTCTTGTATTAGAGCTGAGAAATACACACTGGGATTTTGGACAGAACTCAAATGTAGATCTCAGTTTATGTCTTGTAAGTTAGGGACCTAGCTCTGAATTTCCCCCATCATTTTTAAAGCTAGGAGAAAACCAGCTGTTTTGCTTAGATGGCAATCATTTACATGGTTATTGGGTGTTCTCAAGCAAATTTCTCACAGTGGGAGACTTTTTACAGATAAGAAATTCATCAGTGATAGAGGAAAAGATTGCAAAAACAGTCTAGTTAAATGTTATTATGGGGAAATTGCACATTCTATTTAAACATTATTGCTTTGTTTTGGAGTGTAGGTTCAAATAAGCTCTAGAATATAAAATTTCTAAGAAGTCAGTTTCTTTAAGAAACTAGCTAGGTTAAAAATAAACTTTTGTCAGCAGAAAAACTGTTTAGCTAACTGTTTGTAATCCTTAGCTGGAGAAGAGCAGAGGGAATCAAACTCCATCAATTGTGTGATAAATAGCCTGGGCTGTAGAACTTCCAAGCAGAGGGTAGTCATGTGAGAGAAGCACACACGCTAGACAGTATTTTTATCCTTTAAATTAAAGTCATGGGATTGCAGAGTAGAGAGGTTGAAGTAGAGGGCACAGTCATTGGGTTTGAATTTTTCTTCTTTTTGTTTCAGTTTTATTTTGATCCAGGCAGTGAATAAATTCAAAAAAGCTCCTCTTACCCAATCTGCATGGATGTAAATACCTGAATCCTAGGGAGGTGAGTTCAGTTCAGCAGCTTAGCTAATTGAAAAACATTGACACCCAAATTGACCTCTTATTTCTTACCTCTGAGGCCACAAGCCTCATATTGGCAGGAGCAGCTGGGGCAGCATATAGAACACATCAATATGTGTCTGAGCATAAGAAGTTTTTAGAAAAATAGAAGGGTTATAACCATGGATAGATAAATAGAAAATGATATCATGTAAGAATGGTCAATGGTACTTCAAAGTACTGATGTTATCATTTTTCTTTAGTACTTATATTAAAGTAGCATCTGATTTTAAATAATTTAAAGAAATAACTTGCATATATGTATGTATATATATATATTTAATCTATAATTTTGACAAAATAGTCCATGAGTTTTTACATATTTTGTTACTTTTAATAAATTTGGTTAACTTAAATTTTAACATGTTTTCTAGATTTAAGTCCTCTTTATTTAGAATTTTTGTAATAGATATTGTCATTTTAAAAAAATATTTTATTTATTTATTTGACAGAGACACAGCGAGAAAGGGAACACAAGCAGGGGGAGTGGGAGAGGGAGAAGCAGGTCTCCCACTGAGCAGAGAGCCCGATGCAGGGCCCGATCCCAGGACCCTGGGTTCATGACCTAACCCTAAGGCAGATGCTTAATGACTGAGCCACCCAGGCGCCCCAATATTGCCATTTTTAATAGTTAATTAAAATTTTGTTTTAAGGACTCCCATTGACGTCAATTTAAAATTCTAAAAAAAATTGTACAATAAAGTTTGTATTCTAGATGAAATAATACTGATAATTATCTTTGTAAAGAGTAAAAAAGGGTAGTAGAAGATGTAAGAAAAAAGAGAAGGAAAGAGAGCAGCAGGGAGAGATAGAAAGACATCAAAATATGGAGATGCAGAGAGGCTTCATTCTTAACACAGACACCACAAATTTTATTCTCAGTATATTCTCTTCCAATCAGTGAAATACACTTTACCATTGTGAAATGAAAAGAAATCTTAGCTGTAGACAGAGATATGGAATATTTTTTATCAACTTTCTCTTGCTTATTTGTTTTGAGTTTTCTTTTATGTAGGTCAGGCATTTTTTCTCCATCTCTCTCTAGAGCAAAATTTTTTTTTAATTTTTTTTAAAAGATTTTATTTATTTATTTGACAGAGAGAGACACAGTGAGAGAGGGAACACAAGCAGGGGGAGTGGGAGAGGGAGAAGCAGGCTTCCCGCTGAGCAGGAAGCCCGATGTGGGGCTCGATCCCAGGACCCTGGGATCATGACCTGAGCCGAAGGCAGACGCTTAAGGACTGAGCCACCCAGGCGCCCCTAGAGCAAAATACTTTAAATTAGCGAACTACACTCATTTTCCCAATTCCTCTTCTGTGGTTGTTTCTTGAAGCATTGCAATCAGGCTTCCATTCCTATCATACCACCCAAACTGTGCTTGTTAAAGTTACCAGTAACTTCCAGTTAAATTAATGCACTGGTAATTTCTCAGCTTTTATCCTACTTGATTCACTTGTAGTATTTGACAAAATAGATAACCTTCTTTTTCTTGAAAACATATACTTCATTTGCCTTCAGCGCTCACACTACTACTATCTCACTTTTACTCAGGTCCTTTTCCACTTTTCTCCCATCTACTATTTTCTATAGGATGGATTATTCTCCCAGGGTTCAATTTTCTGCCATTAGAGTAGTTAGTACATTTATATTTAGTGTAATATTTATATGGCTGTACTTTATTTTCTCAATTTGGTTAGTTAAATATTTTCTAGTATTCCATTTGATTTTTTCTATCGGCTTTAGTCACACTTTTATATATAAATATATATATGTAATTATATATGTACATATGTGTTCTATATTGTAATTTTAACTTATCCTGCTCTACTTATATTTAATATTAAACCACCTCACACAAAATCTAAGAAGTTAGCAACAGTACAGTTCTATTAAATCTCCCATTCCTAATTTATTGCATATATGTATATTCTACACATATTCATTCAGATATTCTATCTGGTGTCATTTTCCTACAACCCGAAGAACTTCCTATGGCATTACTTTCTATCTTTACTTTTAGTACAATTTTTCTGTCAATAAATGTTCTCATTTTTTTTTCCTTATCTGAAAATATCTTTTTTCAAATAAGTGCTATTTTGGTGGGATGTAAAATTCTGGAGAACGACTAATATAAATATATTTTTAGCACTTTAAAGATGTTGTCTTCTTGCCTACATTTCTGTATGATCAGATGTCAACCATAAGTTTTATTTTTATTTTTTCCCCCTACATATGAGGTGTCCTTTTTTGTGCTGCCTTCAAGATATACTTTGGTCTTGCAAAGTTTGATTCCGATATTCTTATGTATGACTTTATTTTATTCAACCAGAGTTACACTAAACTTCTAGCATATGCATTAATATACAATAATACTTTTCATAAATTTGGTGATATTTCTTTGGATATTTTTTCTGCTCTATTCTCTATGTTTTCTCAATCTTTGACTTCTTTACATCTGTTGGACCACTTTTCATTGTCCCCCAAATCCCTGATGCTTTTTTCAGTGTTTCCAATATTTCCTATTCTCTTCATTCAATTAGATATTATTTTATTGATCTATCTTCAAGTTCACTGACCCTTTATTTTGTAGTATCTGATTTCCATTAACTTTTTCTAGTCATATCACATATATTTTTTGTAGTTTTAGAATTTAATATAGTTTCCATTCCCCCCTGAAGTTCTCCATTTACTTACTCATGTCTATTTTTTCTTTTAAATCATTTACTATATTTATAATGGCTGTTAAAAAAATTCTTATTTGTTAATGTTAACATCTACAGTCATCTCAAATTTTATTTTCAGTGACTTTTTATTAACTTCTAATGGGTTATATTTTCCTGCTTCTTCATGTCAAGTATGTTATGCTTGACATTGTGGATTATACTTAATAGGATATCTGAACGATGTTTACTTCCTAAAAGATTATTGATTTTTGTTTTGTCAAGAATCTTGATTTAGTAAAATTTGGATTTATTCTTTGCTGTAGTATGTCTACTTTTCTTTCTTTCTTTCTTTCTTTCTTTCTTTCTTTCTTTCTTTCTTTCTTT
>NW_023270447.1:28489677-28622429 GCF_011800145.1 Mirounga leonina
TTTCTTTCTTTCTTTCTTTCTTTCTTTCTTTCTTTCTTTCTTTCTTTTCCTTCTTTCCTTCTTCCTTCCTTCCTTCCTTCCTTCCTTCCTTCCTTCCCTTCTTTCTTTCTTTCTTTCTTTCTTTCTTTCTTTCTTTCTTTCTTTCTTTCTTTCTTTCTTTCTTTCTTTCTTTCTCTGTCTTTCTTTCTTCAATTCTGTGCTTTGTTTTCGATCAAGAACATTGTACTAACTTTGATGACATGGCCTTTTGGAACATTAAGTGAGTGATCAGCTGCCTAGCTAGATCTAATTTTCATTGGCAACATAAGATTACCATCATGACCTCTGAAATCTCTGTTCTGATCTCAGTCCCCTAGCAGCTGCTCTCTATTAGACATCACTGGAATCTTACCCTATACATGTGCAACCCAGCCCTCAGGCAAATAGCCCCAGGGAACCCCTCTGCATATTTCTGTGTCTGCCTTCTGTGCAACTCCCTACTCTCTAGTAACCTGCTCCACAAATTTTAGCTACTTCAGCAAACCTTGATTTTACTTTCTCTTTTAAACAAGACTGTGATCTCATTAGGCTGTAATTCAGAACATACCCTCAGGCAGAAAGTTTGGGTGAACATAAGGTTCACAGTAATTATACTTTTCTCATGGATCACAGCTCTGTGATGTCTACTACTCAGTGCTTGAAAACAGATCCACATGTTTTGTCCATTTTCATATAGTTTGCTTATGAGGGCAAGTCTGATACTAAATATTCTGCCATGGCTAGAAACCAAAATCTGCAGTTCTCACATATTTGACTTTGCAGTTGTATTCCTGGTTAATTTGAGCTATTAATCATCACTTACAAATGTAGGCATTTTTCTCGTAGTTAAAAGCAATGCTTTACTTCCAGGAGCTCGACAAAATCTTGAAGTCATGCTTGACTCTTCTCTTTGATTCTTTGCATCTAATCCACTAGTAAATTCTAGTTTTACTTTCAAAATATATCCCTAATATTTATCCATGGCATGGATTAACCATCCAATGTTTCCATAATATCCCAGCCTCTTTTCTGGACAGAGTTACTTCAATAGGTTTCAAGTTAGGCTCTTCCTTCTATCCTTGACCCTCTCAAGGTTGTCATTTTCTTAATACAGCATTTTTGTGCTTATTAGGAAAAGTTGTCACCTATGATCTAAAACTTTCGATCGTTTTTTTGTTTTACTCAGAAAGAGTTCACAAGTTCTTGCACCAGCCTGAGAGGATATAGGATTCCACTCCTTATTATCTTCATCTTATATCACTCTTCCCTTTTTTACTCTTCTGTAACACTGGCCTCTTTATTATACTTGCAGTGGATGAAGTTTACTCCTAAATCAGAGCCTCCACACAGGGTAGTTCCCTTTGACTAGGACAATTTTCTGCAAATATGTACATTGGCTTCTGACTAAATATCACTTTTTCAATGAGGCTATCTCTGACCTCTTAATTTAAAAGAGTTTTTTCTCCTCTTATCCCTAACCATAACCACACCTGGGAATCACTATCTTTCATAATCAGTCTATTAAATCAAGGGACCAAAATTATTTAAATAGACCAACAAATAAGTGATATTTTCAGTAGATTTTTGTCACTCTTGCCATAGTGTTTTTTGGGGGGGTACAAAAACTGCACCTTCACTTTTAGGGAACAACCTTTCATAAACTGGACATTGTCAATTCTGGAGCCATGTCCAGTGTAATAGCCCATTTGATAGTGTCTTTTAGTTAGTATATCACTAGATCTACTTTAAAGCCATCGTTTTATTTCTCCCAAATCTCAAGTTCTATAATTAATTTTAATAACTAGAAACTCTGTAATCTTAAATTATATCTATTTTTATAGAAATACTTATTGCTTTATCATTATGAAATGACTGCTGCCTGTCCTATGTATAGGCTAAAGTAGGCTCCCTCTTTTAACATCTTGTTTTGATAAGGACAGCCAAGTATCTAAAATATGTATCAATATTAATAATATGTAGACATGCAGAAGCATTAAATTAAGAATTTATTGAGTTCAAATATTAACTATGATTAAACATTGTGGACATTATAAATCTTAATATAATTTATCTTCTACATTTCTGGTTTTCCACATATACTCTAATTCCTCAAGGGCACATCTAATTCTGTTCATAGTGTCTGGCACATAGTATGTTTGGCCTGCAAAAATATATTGAGATACCTACAGGAAGATTGCAAGATCTGGGTTTGATTGTTAGGAGAAAGGATGATGATAGACTGAGGAATTTAAGGGTGTATATGCCCATGGCATGGCTTAGATAAAAATGTTTCTAAAAGAATAGATTGCTGTTTAATGGGAAATAAAATAAAATAATAAAATAAATAAAATAAAAAGTGTGTATGGTTTAATAGTGTTTTAATAATAAATAGATAGATGCAAAACATATAGCATCACATAAGGACATTGAAAAATATCTTAACAACAACTGTTGTCAGCAATATATGATAGAAATGAAACATCTGGTCATTTATATTTTAGAGATATGATAATAGCCAGCTGTTGCTATAGACTGGCTCAATTCTTTAGGATATGGGCCTGTCCAACTTGGCTGCTGGTTTCATCAAAGCATGCACTCTGAGAAGGAATAGAGCTAGTCTCTCACAAGAAGGAAGTTACAACTTTAGGTAATCTAATCATTGAAGTCACATCCTTTGCCATGCCCATGGCCACGGGTCTTTCTCACACTGAAGAGCAGGGGCAACACAGGAGTGAAAGCCAGGACATGAGGATCATTGGGGTACACACTAGAGACTGCCTGCCACAGTTATTCACAGTGTGTTCTTGGTTGTTGGAATCACTTGTGTATTCTTTTTTGCTACTGTCAATTGTCTGAATTTTCTTAATATTTCTTAAGTTAACTTGCATAGTCTTCATAATAAAATGCTATACTTAGCCTTTGTTGGATGTGAATATTTGAAAGGATCCTTCTATCAAAATTTGCTAAAACCCAAAGATATACTACCTTTGCCCTTTATTCTAAGATGCTGAGTCAAATTTGAAGTTTAATTATGGTATCTTTGTTAATCTTGATAGTTAGCCTGTTTGATTTTTTCCTCTTTTCCATGTCTCTGTTTACTTAATTATATTTTAATAGTAATATATGAAGGTAATAACTATCCTAAGTATATAAAACTTGTTTTGCTACCTAAAAATTCTGGATTGAGAACATAACTATATCTTCATGGGTGCATGTTTGTGTGTGTATATACACAAATAATTAAATAGATGATAGGTAGATTGATAGATCGATCTCCAGGTACTAAAACATAATAAAATTACTATGTTCAATAATTAGGTTTTCTTTAAAATTCCAAGTCATTTACAGCTGTCCTTTTCTCTTATAGATTCTTAGAACACAGCTGCTCTATAATATTTTATTCTTTACAAACAGTGGTAATTTGCCTCTATCTTGGTTCTACAGTTTTCAATTACAGGGACATCTGTCATATTTCTAAAAGATTGCTGTGAAAGCTATCTGAGGTGTCTAAACAACAAAAATTCAGTATGCCTTGGTCTTAAAACTGAAGATACTGTTTCATGTGCCAGAACATTCTCTTTGATTCTAATTTGAATATGAGTTCCACAGGGCTTTTTTACTCTTTTTACTATGACTGGATTTATAGGTTTTGAGGGCAAATGCTGTCATATTTCTAGCTTTCTGACTAATTTCTTGATAACTCCTTGTGGTAACAGCAGAAAGGCTAGTACCTCCCTCTTGGATCTCTATCATGAATAATTCAAAAACTATGAGGAAGCGTACTCCGTCTGACAGGGGTCACCAATCCTCCTCTGAGAACCAGTTAAAAACACAACAGGAAATCAGATTGGTTTCAAGATCCTCCTGAGAGTTGGCTCATACAGTTTTAGGGGCTGGCAAATCTGAAATTTGTAGGGTAGGTTAGCAGGCTAGAAATTCAGGCAAGAGTTGATAGTATAGTCTTGAGGCAGAATTCCTTCTCTGGGAAACCTGTTTTTGTCTAAACCCTTCAGTAGATCGAGTGGGGCCCACCCAAATTATTAAGGATAATCTTTATTTAAAGTCAACTGTTTGCAAATATTAATCTTGTTGATATAACACCTTCACAGCAACATTTAGACTAGCATTTCACCAAACAACTGGGCACCTTGGCCTGACCAAATAGACACATAAAATTTAACCATCACTCTTCTGAAATACAGTTTTGAAATTGGTCCTTCACATTGTGGCAGTCACTGAGTATTTTAATGATGATATATCTAGTTTTAGATCCCTGCCAGCTATATACTATTACTGCCTTATAGTAGAGCTCCAACTTTGCAATACAATTTGTAACAATTCTTTCTCAAAGTATAACCAGAGTTCTAGGATGGTGGGATCCATTTGCATTTCTAGTCACATAAATTACCACAACCAGCCTTCTCACAAGGCACTCATTCTTTGTGAGTTACTGCTTTCTGTCTATATATATTAATGGAATTTTATTTCAAGAATCACTTTGGGGGTGCATGGGTGGTGCAGTCGGTTAAGTATCCGACTCTTGGTTTCAGCTCAGGTCGTGATCTCAGGGTCATGATATCAAGCAAGCCCTGCATCGGGCTCCATGCTTAGCGCAGAGTCGGTTTAAATTTCTCTCTCCCTCTCCCTCTGCCCCTCCTCTCTGTCTCTGTCTCTCTCTCAAACAAATCTTTAAAAAAAAAAAAAAAGCATTCCTTTGTTCTTTGATCCCACTAATTTCTGGTCAGGAAAATCCTTGATGTATCATGGGAAATTTGCTAAACTTCAAATTAATTCTTTCAAATAGGGAAGATCATTTCCTCTCCCCTCCTTTCCATAGACTGTTTTTTTGTTTTGTTTTGTTTTTCCCTTTCCATAGACTATTTTCTCTATCTGGAGCAATTTCCCTTTCCCTTATGCCCCATCTTTTACTTGCTTAATTCCTCACATGTCTCTCAACTGTTAATTTGCTATGGAAGCTTTCCTGATCACCCCGTTTAAGGTAAATTGCACTCTCTGTGCTCATCACTTTATATTATGTAGTTCTTACTTAATCACACATTATTTAGGAGTTTTTGTTTTTGTTTTTACTGTTTTATGGATTTTTTTTGTGTGTGTTTTGCTTTAGGTAATGATTTTTTTGGCATCTGTCTTCCATGCCCAGTACCACTTTTTGATTCAGGTAAGAGAGTTCTCTACACTGGACCTGTGCTTTAGAGGGATCCCTTCTGGTCTTCCCTGTATGCCCTTTATCCCATAAATTGAGGAGTTGTGGGATGAAAAGGATCTGCCTGCAGTTTCCCATTTTCTTGTCCTCTGACCACACTCTAGGTACCCAGCAACTCTAGAATTTCCTGCTCAAATAGCTATAAGTTCTCTTATCCTGAAGATGGACCCCTAAACTCAGAGTGGCCGGAGGAAAGTGTGGGTGTGAATGAAACTTGAAAATGTGGTTTGGAATGTCCACATATATGTAGTAGAGAAATATCATAGTGTGGTACAGAGGGAAGTTTTAGAGAGGGGTGGTATAAGGGAGCTTGTGTGTGGGAAGTTTGAGAGCTGAAGACTAATGCCAGGGGCTGACTCAGCAGACAACCACTATATTCTCAGCTGGAACTCAGTGATCCAACAATTCTATTTTTGTTAAATATTTTTTGTTTTTGAAGATTTTATTTACCCATTTAAGACACAGAGAGAGAGCATACACAGGCAGGGGGAGGTGGAGAGGGACAAGCAGACTCCCTGCTGAGCCCAACATGGGGCTCTATTCCAGGACCCTGAAATCATGACCTGAGCAGAAGTCAGATGCTTGACCTACTGAGCCACCCAGGCGCTCCTACGATCCAACAATTCTAAATTCAGAACTGGCCTACCACTTGTTATGAAGATATATTTGGCAAAGCAAAAGGACGGAGCATATTTTACTTAACACTGATTTTTAAATATTTTGACATATGGTGATTTGCTTTATCTATGTAGATTGTGTGCTTAATGAGAGAAAGGAACCTCTTTACCCTGTTTACTGATCTTCCCAGATTTTGGTACATGTCATATAGTGAAGATTTCCCTTAGAAAATTTAAGTAGGTGAAAAAGTCTAGATTAGAAGTTAGGAAGACCAAATATTGTGAAGATGTCAATGCTACCTAGAGCAATCTATACATTTAATGCAATCCCTATCAAAATACCATCAACTTTTTTCAAAGAAATGGAACAAATAATTCTAAAGTTTGTATGGAACCAGAAAAGACCCCGAATAGCCAGAGGAATGTTGAAAAAGCAAAGCAAAGCTGATGGCATCACAATTCCGGACTTCAAGCTCTATTACAAAGCTGTCATCATCAAGACAGTATGGTACTGGCACAAAAACAGACACATAGATCAATGGAACAGAATAGAGAGCCCAGAAATGGACTCTCAACTCTATGGTCAACTAATCTTTGACAAAGCAGGAAAGAATGTCCAATGGAAAAAAGACAGTCTCTTCAACAAATGGTGTTGGGAAAATTGGACAGCCACATGCAGAAGAATGAAACTGGACCATTTCCTTACACCACACACAAAAATAGACTCAAAAGGGTCGAAAGACCTAAATGTGAGACAGGAGTCCATCAAAATCCTAAAGGAGAACACAGGCAGCAACCTCTTTGGCCTCAGCCGTAGTGACTTCTTCCTAGAAACATCACCAAAAGCAAAGGAAACAAGGGCAAAATGAACTATTGGGACTTCATCAAAATAAAAAGCATTTGCACAGCAAAAGAAACAGTCAACAAAACGAAAAGACAACCGACAGAATGGGAGAAGATACTTGCAAATGACATATCAGATAAAGGGCTAGTATCCAAAATCTATAAAGAACTTCTTAAGCTCAACACCCAAGGAACAAATGATCCAATCAAGAAATGGGTAGAAGACATGAACAGACATTTTCCCAAAGAAGACATCCAAATGGCCAAAAGACACATGAAAAAGTGCCAACATTGCTCGGCATCAGGGAAATCCAAATCAAAACCTCAATGAGATACCACCTACACCAGTCAAAATGGCTAAAATTAACAAGTCAGGAAATGACAGATGTTGGCGGGGATGCGGAGAAAGGGGAACCCTCCTACACTGTTGGTGGGAATGCAAGCTGGTGCAGTCACTCTGGAAAACTGTATGGAGGTTCCTCAAAAAGTTGAAAATAGAGCTACCATATGATCCAGCAATTGCACTACTGGGTATTTACCCCAAAGATACAAAAGTAGGGATCCGAAAGGGTACATGCACCCCGATGTTTATAGCAGCAATGTCCACAATAGCCAAACTATGGAAAGAGCCAAGATGTCCATCGACAGATGAATGGATAAAGAAGATGTGGTATATATACACAATGGAATATTATGCAGCCATCAAAAGGAATGAAATCTTGCCATTTGCAACGACGTGGATGGACTGGAGGGTATTATGCTGAGCGAAATAAGTCAATCAGAGAAAGACATGTATCACATGATCTCACTGATATGAGGAAGTCTTAATCGCAGGAAACAAACTGAGGGTTGCTGGAGTGGTGGGGGGTGGGAAGGATGGGGTGGTTGGGTGATGGACATTGGGGAGGGTATGTGCTATGGTGAGCGCTGTGAATTGTGTAAGACTGTTGAATCACAGACTGTACCTCTGAAACAAATAATACACTATATGTTAAAAGAAGAAGAAGAAGAAGAAGAAGAAGAAGAAGAAGAAGAAGAAGAAGAAGAAGAAGAAGAAGATAGTAGGAAGGGAAAAATGAAGGGGGGGAAATCGGAGGGGGAGACGAACCATGAGAGACTATGGACTCTGAGAAAGAGGCTGAGGGTTCTAGAGGGGAGGGGGGTGGGGATGTGTTAGCCTGGTGATGGGTATTAAAGCGGGCATGTGCTGAATGGAGCACTGGGTGTTATACGCAAACAATGAATCATATAACACTACATCAAAAACTAATGATGTAATGTATGGTGACTAACATAACATAATAAAAATAAAATAAAATAAAATAAAAACTAAAAAAAAAAAAAAGAAGTAGTTAGGAAGACCAAATTTTTGTTCTTAAGCTGCTTCTAAACTGCTATTTGGCTTTATACAAATCATTTGGTCTCTTGGCTTTAAACTGTAAAATGTGAGAGTTTAAATTTGATTATTGCTGAGATATATTCCAGATGTAAAACACATTTACAAAGTTTTCATCAATATGAATGGATGTGTATTTTACAACAACGAAAAAGTAAAAGGTACAGCAGAGAGATATAATTATTGTATTTAAAAGCAAAAGTGATCAGAGTCTACACGTGGATACCAATCCTTATAATACTCTGTACATCTCTGCTGTACTGTTTAGCTTTTAATATTATTTCTCTGAAGAATCCCAGGAAGGCTGGTGAACCATGTTTAGTTCTCCCATTTTACAGATGAAGAGGAAGGGCAAGAGAACATTGACTGTCAGCAGCCTTACCAGGAGAACAAAGGCTGGTTTTTCTGTAAAAATTTGGTTCTCCTGGGGACCCATTGCAGGCTGTGGACTGAATTAGTCCTCATAGCTGGGACTGAAGGAGAGCTTGCAGGGGTGGGCTCTACATGATGCTTTTTTTCCCTATCCATGCATGAGTCAGTTTGGAGGACTGTTTCCCAAAAAGACAAATATTGATGAATGGCATCTTCATCTTAAAAACATAAGGTTTTTACTTTTCTCTGTTCTACTCAACTGTATGTTAACATCTCCATTTGTCTTTTACTTGTTTGTTCCAAGAGATATACACCTTTAATGTATTAGGTATCTATAACCATCAGCTTATATCTTTCTTTGTGCAGTACAATTTCTCTTTTATGCAAGTTAATTTCTCCATGTACTCCTCTAGAGCAGAAAGAAATAATATTTTATTTTACAGAAAAACAAATTGTTCTACTTTCATCAAGTTGTCCAGGTTTAATTTCCTTAAATCTAAAGTACTCTTCATCTCATTTATAGTTTTCTCTTTTTTGTGTGTGCTAAAATTGTCAAAACACAAAATGTAAGAATATTACTGAGTTCTAGCACTGACTAGAAGTACATATTTAATATGTTGGAACTTTTAGGAAATATTTATAAATATTTTTGAATTGTCAATTCTTTTTAATTTTTCATAAAACTATGTATATGATTTAAGGTATTGCTATACTGATAAATTTGTAATGCTAAGTAAAGAGTTTTCAATCCAGATTTACATTTGATTCTTAGCTAAGTGAAAGAATGTTAGATGTATGAAGATATATGTGAAATCTTCAAGTATGTTCAAATTAACACTTTGTTAAATAAATATTTCAATCAAATAACAGATACTGAATTCTTACTATATAAAATGTTATCTAAACTGCAAATATGCACAAGACATAGCCCCAGGTTTATGGAACTCTAATACAAAGTACCTGACAACCATAGGAATTACCATTTTTTCCAAAGTTCAGATATTGATTAAGATGATTTTCTAAATTTGTAACTAAATATCCTTTAATATCTATATTTGTAAGATTTCTCATTTAAATACAGTTACAAATTATTTATATGAGAGAGACAGGTAAAAGAGAGAGAAAGGGAAATGTTTATTTATAGGGAGTAAAAATTTAGAATTTAATGGGAGGACTATTTAACAGTGAACAGAAGTGACTAAGAAGGTTTTTGTTTTTTGTTTTTTGTTTTTTGTTTTTGCCTTGAAACTGTCAGTATCTATATTCATCAGTTTATTTTTAATTAGTTAATTGTATGATTACATTATTCAAATGAGTCATTTTTACTTTTTTTTTATTTTTAATTGATGCTTAAAGGCTTTTTCTGATTCCCTTTTTGAATTCTCTTCAAATGTCAAAAACAAATTGTGAGACCAAATTATAGGATCAAATTTGGTACTTTATGTAATTCCAAAATATTCTGGTGGTAATAAAAGGAAATTTGATACACTCTTGTTCTCCTTTCAGTTTTACCTCTTATTCAGCATATCGGCTTCCAAGACATTACTTTTTTTGCATCATTTACTTTTAAATGAAATAGATGCAATAGTGATTAAGGTTGGGGGTTGAAGTGGAAAGTAGAAGAAAGAAGTTTATGATAATCCCTTTTGTGGGGACTCTAAACTTATTTTGCTAACAAATTGACTTCTTTGCCTAATTAAATTTAAAAAATGATAAACAAGCAGACATATTACTATAGAAATATATTCTAAAATGTTATTTTTTATCTTTTTTTTTACATTTTTGATGAAAGGAATTTCAGATGCGTGAGAAAGACATGTTTTACAAACATAAACTTATACTAATTTAGTTACCTACACATAATTTTACTTATGTCAAGTAACCCTTAGAAAACTTTACTAATTAAACCAAGGTTACATTATTAGATAATTTTTTTTGCTGTTATGAAAATATTATTTACTTTGAAACCTGACAGTGTACTAAGATCTTAAAGCAGCATTGCCCCTCACATAGAACTTTTCTTCCTGGTCTAGAGGCTATCTCTTTCTCGAGACCTTCAAATTTTCTCACCAAACCTACTAACCTTTTGCACTCTTCATACTTATAAAACGTTTCCCCGTATGCTGATCATTTAAAGCTGACTGAATGATTAGATACTACATTAGGGATTATTTCCATTAAAGATTAAGCATTAGTTGCTTGGTCAAAATGTAACTATCACTTTGGGAGATTAGTGAAATCTTTAAGACTAACAGCAAAAACAACAAACTATACATATGAACTGTATTCTAGTTGATCAAGTTCCTTTCCATGAGAATATGGGTTAACAAATTGAGATCAAAATACACATACACATATGGGATTAAGAAAATGAGTAAATGGGGCGCCTGGGTGGCTCAGTTGGTTAAGCGACTGCCTTCGGCTCAGGTCATGATCCTGGAGTCCCGGGATCGAGTCCCGCATCGAGCTCCCTGCTCGGCAGGGAGTCTGCCTCTCCCTCTGACCCTCCCCCCTCTCATGTGCTCTCTCTCTCTCTCTCTCTCTCTGTCATTCTCTCTCTCAAATAAATAAATAAATAAAATCTTAAAAAAAAAAAAGAAAATGAGTAAATGGATGATGGTGATGAGAACCAGGTTTATCACTGTTAGAGTAGGAGTTTACAGATAAGTAAGGTAAGGAAGGCTAAACTGTTCCATGAGTTTATGGACTTAGAGTTGGAGAAATTAAAATGAACTCATGATTAGTTTAATATAGATAAAAATGGGAGTATATTAAAACATTTATAGACAGGCATATATGCATATGTTAGTATACCCACATATATTTCCCTGCTGTGTAAGCTTAGAGTACCTACGGACACTCCAGTAGCAATGAGCACACCTAGTGCTCAGACCTTTGTTTCTAATACCATTCTTTAATACAAGGAACCAGGAATTCTTGGAAAAATAACTGATACTAGGACTGCAGGAATTATATAAGATGTTACTGGAAGATCTTCTAGTGCTAAAAGATGGAAGAAAGGAAGTACTCAACAAAAACATAATGGTGCTATGTAAAAGAGACACATTACCAACCAAAAGAACTCCCAGTGGACAACAAAATAAAGGATATTGAATTATAACCCAAAGTATAAAATACATAACATAATAGAAATAAATGGTTGGGTTTAAAAAGGAGAATAGGCAAATCTACTGTGCAGAAGTATTCCAAATTGTTTATGTAGATACTCTGTGCTCAGGGAAATAGAGAATGACTCCCTACTCCCTAAGTATGTGCTTCACATAGTAATTTCCTTCCAAGAAGTATGGACTGAAGGGGGGGGGCGGGAAACTTGCATGACCTCAACTAGGTGATGGGGGTTAACATCAATAGTGGTAAATTATGTTGATAATATACACCCTTGATATGAACTGAAAAGAATGGCTCTTTATCTCAATTTGTCTTCTTCCAAAACAAAAACAAAAACAAAACAAAACAAAAAACAAACAAAAGACATAAGACGAACATAAGAAAAATCCCAATAGAGGGCCATCCTACGAAATACTTAACAAGTACCCTTAAAAACTATCAAGGTCGTTGAAAACCAGGAAGGTCCAAGAAACTATTACAGCTCAGGGGACTCTATGGAGACATGATAGTTAAATGCAATATGGTATTTTGGAATAGACAAAAATGACATTAGGTAAGAACTACAGAAATCTGAAAGAATATGTACATTAATTTATAATAATATAGCAGTAATGGTTCATTAATTATGATAAATGTACCATACTAAAGTTAGATGTTAGTAACAGGATAAATTGGGTGTGAATATATGGGAATTCTCTGTGCTATCTTTATAGATTTTCTGTAAGTGTAAAACAATTATGAGATTAAGTTTATTTTGACAAAATCTACATCAAAATAAAAATTTAAAAAAAATCAACTTCCTTTCATAAAACTATTTCTAGGGACAAATAGTTTTGATTTACAGAACTCCTATTTATAGTCACTTTCCAAACAGGCATTTGTGTGGCATTCAGAATGGTTTATTCCATAACTCCTAACAAATTATAAACTCTTTTTTTAAAGTTTTTATTTATTTATTTGCAAGAGAGCAGGGAGAGAAAGAGAACACATGAGCAGAAGGGAGGGGCAGAGGGAGAGGAAGAAGCAAACTCTCTTCCTAATGCAGGGCTAGATCTCATGACCCATGAGATCATGACCTGAGCCAAAGGCAGACGCTTAATCTACTGAACCACCCAGGCACCCCCAAACTATAAACTCTTAAAAGAAAGCCTACAATCACCTTCACAAGGAGAAAAGCATGAGAGAAAAATTTATTATTATATTTTTATTATAAAATTCAGATCCAAGTGTTAGCAATTTAATGTTTCATTAATGTTTTAATCTTTTATGAAAACATAATCGAGCTTATTAGTAATATAATGCTTAGACATAATGTTCAAGAAATATGTACTTTTTTGATTCATAAGAAATGGGAACTATGCTTTTATTGCAAACTCTATCATGCAGAAGAGTATATACCACTTATATATAGTTTAAATGATAATAATAATAAATATGCTTGTATCTTTACAATCAAGATTTTAAAAAGTAGGAAACTGTTAGCTTCTTAGCATTCCTCTATTCTCTTGATTACATTTCTACTATCTTTTTTATGTTAATCGTTCTCCCTGACTTTCTTTTAGGTTGTATCTATCATGCAAGTATACTTCCAACCACATATTGTTTAGTTTTGTAAAACTAAGTACCAAACATGTACCTCCCTATTCAAGGAAAGCTTAATATTGTTGATATTGATTGAAAGCTCCCAGTAAACATGAGTGGAATAGAGTCTCTGGCACACATTCCAAGGGTTCTGAAAGCTTACAGGGGTCGTTTCTGCATAATTCAGTGGGAAAAGCATGAGTTATTCGAGACATGGGGCTCATCCTAATTGGGACATGTGAGAGGGCTGCAGTGTCGGCCATGAACTGGATGTCCAATAGCACAGTGGGAGTCAGATAACGTCTGTTTTCCATCTCTGATGTCCCCGTGAGCCATATCTAGCCCTCAGGAGAAGCCAAAACAAAAATTTCTCTGGGGCTCTCTTCGGGTTACCCAACACAGAAGATCATGGAAGAGAGAGCAAAAGTTTAATCAACCCATGGTAAAGACAGAGTAATGACAGAAAATAATCTGTGTTCAGTGTTTTCCCAGAAGAGACCCTTTATTTTACACCTCCAGGGATAAAGGTCCACACTAGGAGTGTGGGAGAGGAAGGAATGGGGAAATTGCCCAGTGCCATGATGGTGGGAAAGGCATGAGAAGCCCTAAACATTTTCCAAGTAGTACTTAGCCAGTCTTCGTTTTAACACTTTCCACTCCACTCCTGTTGCCATGGGTATATGGTATGTGAGTTCTGAAGCATTTTGAGGACTTTACTCTGTCACTTAGGTTCTTTTTCAATATTCTCTTGTGCTGGATGGGGATTTAACTTTCTGGGTTGTACTAAGTCAGTTACCATTCAACCATCTGTTTTGCAGAATTCAAAAATTTTGCTGTGATATCCTTTCCTATCCTCTTCATTCTTGTGATACCCCCTCCACACACACACGTGAGCACATGCACACACACATTTAATTAGATCCTTTGACAATAGTGTTTTTGGGGTTTCAGATCAAAACCAAACTGAATAGATGAGTTCAATTTGTCATTTTACACCAGAACTTCAGAGCTGAAATTGCTCTGTAAAATGATGAATTCATGACATAATCTTTTGATTTCAGTGTCAGCAAAGTGTATATTATGATTGACCAGACAGTAGTATTAAAACTGCTTAGGTAACTGATGTCTATTTGCTTATGTCATTATCCCACTCCCTTCTATACATATCTTAATTGTAGAACCATATCCCACTAATAGATACATGGCCATTTAGAATAGTAAAGATCAATAATTGGATCTTTAGGAATTAGATTTTCAACAGTCTCTCATTGTCAATGAACAAATATCAATAATCCATTACAGTTGTAAACTGAGAAGTCAAACATCACATTCATCCCAACCCAAGATCTTGAAAAATAGAAAAGTACCTTTATTTTTCTAAATAACTTTATCAACATTAACTGGTATTCAAAATGAGTCATTAGTGAACTGGCAAGGAATTGAAATTTGCCAAAGTTATGGCATTAACACTATAGTTATGTTACTTAAAATTTAATAGAAAAGTTAAAGAAAGTTATTATTCATATCAGATAACAAATGCTTTAGGGAAATGTTATATTACCTGACTTCTGTTGCTTGGTTATATAGAACCACCTTATCCTGAATTTTCATTCCTTTTCATGCTATTTATTTCTTCTCCTAAAAATAAGAGAGAATGGCAAGTGAGCACATAATTTTAACATTCTGTGATAAGTGCTGTGGGAAATGTATGCACCGTGTGCTGTCCATATACAGGAGGAGGGTCAGACTGAGGGATATGGGTGTCATGGAAGCTGCAGAGAAGGGGCAATGTCTGAACTGAGTCTTAAGACATTAGTAAAATTTAGGCAGTTAAAGAAGGAAAGAAGGAGCATTCCAAATAGAATAAATTAAGCAAAAGCGAAGAAGCAACGTTCGTATGTCTAGGAAGGCTACCTAGATCCATCAGAATTGATGGAATATAAGATAGGAAGTAGAAGGAGATGATGCTAGAGGAACGTGTGTGGGAGAGATTAAGAGGACCTTGCATGTCACGCTGTGGAGGGCAGCCTTATCACAAATACATAGTGAGTTATTAAACAGCTTGAAACACAGAGGTACAATGGTTAAATTGCAAATTATATGCATCACTCTGGAGGTCAGAGTAAAGGATGGTTTGTGCATCTTTTTAATATACAACTTTGAACCACTTTTATCTCTTCACAAATGAACACATGTAATTTTCCATTGCCAGTACTCCCTACTGTGAAACACATTTTCTCCTCAGAATATCCCTTTGGGCCTAATATAATGAATGTTAGAACTATAACCCATAATATTGGTATATTCTGAGACCAGAAATTGTTAATGTCTGAAACCCTTTTTTTTTTTAAGATTTTATTTACTTATTTTAGAGAGAAATAGAGAGCACCAGCAGGGGGCAGGGGGGCAGAAAGAGCGAGAGAGAGAGAGAATCTCAAGCGGACTCTGCACTGAGTGCCAAGCCCTACTCGGGTCTGGATCCCAGCATCCTGAGATCATAACCTGAGCCGAAATCAAGAGTCAGACGCTTAACCAACTGAGTCACTCAGGCGCCCCTAATGTCTGAAATCTTGCTATTAAGTTGATAATGAAACTGATTAGTGAAATTCTTTAAGTATAGACAGGGAGTCAATATCCAAAATGGAAGTTTAGAGGAAAGAGAGAATGAATAATTCTGGAAAGTTGAAATCTTAAATACGGTTTAACTGTAGAATATTAGTGATGGCAAAAGGATGCATTTCCTTCTTCTTTTTTCATATTTTAAACAAGAAATCGCCATTATCAGTTATCTATTGCTTCTTTACAAACCATCTCCCAGATTAGTGGCTGAATAGAAGTACATTAGGTGTTACTCTGTAGTTTGCCTATTCAGCTCCTTTGTTCCACATCATGTTGGTTAGGATCACATACACAGCTTCCTTCACTTAGGTACTCAGCTGGGGCTAACAATGCAGACTGGCTTCACCCACAGGTGGGCTTCACCCTCAGCTGTAGTGAATAGCATGGCTAGAGACTTCCATGTGTAAACTTCTAGACCAGGACTAACTCATTTAGGAGTCTAGCCCAAGCTTCTTTATATGGAGGCTAGATCCCAGGAAGGTAAAAACAGAAACGTCCTTGGTCTAGAAATTATGTAGTGCCACTCCCATTACATTCTACTGGTACAAGAGAATTACAGGGAAAACTCAAATTCAAAGAGTGAAGCAATAAATTTTATCTCCTATGGAGAACAGCATGCATGTACAGAAGGGATTGCAGGCAGACATAAATACAAATAAGCCACCCCTTTGCCTTTTTAAACTATGAGAAAATGGAAATACATTTTGGTAGATATTGATGCAATCAACACACACAACTAAAAAAATCTCACGTTTCTTTTTTTTTTTTTAAAGATTTTATTTATTTATTTGAGAGAGAGAATGAGACAGAGCACATGAGAGGGGTTATGGTCAGAGGGAGAAGCAGACTCCCTGCCGAACAGGGAGCCCGATGTGGGACTCGATCCAGGGACTCCAGGATCATGACCCGAGCCGAAGGCAGTCGCTTAACCAGCTGAGCCACCCAGGTGCCCAAAATCTCACGTTTCAAAAGCAAAAAGCCATTATCATTTTGACCAAATTTTTTAATGTTACCTACTGGATTTTCTGAGAAAGTTTGATTTAAATATGGATCACAGCATGGAGTCTCACAAATATCTGAAATTCTTTCGTGGTAGGATTAATCAGTGTAGGTTGTGTAAAAAAATAAGTTCATTAAATAAATTTATATCATATACATGACTGTTCCACTGAATACGTAAATTTTTAGCATTCAAATTTACCCTTTTTTTATCAGGAATTTCAGCCATAAGAGACAAAGAAAGACACACTAAACGAGGTTAATACCAATTATAAATTTACAGCTTATTACACACTGTTCAAACTAATACAGATACAACATCATTTAAGGTTGGAAACTGTGGCTAAAGGAATTAATCTGCTCTGCATGGAACTGGGTTTATTTAATCAATGTTACTTCCACTAGAAAAGTGGATTAGTTTTTTCTTTAAGACAGAGTTAAAAGTTTTGCAGCTAATTTATTTTAATAAGCGTTCTCACTGACGGCTCAAAAAAAAAAAAAAAAAAAAAAAAAAGGAGAAGGGGGTAGGGCACACTAACCCGTAATGAAGCACCAGGAAAGAAAGCATGACTTAATTATTTTTCTAGGGTGGGTAATGAATAAATTAGCCACACTGCCTGCTTGCCATTTGTATAGAATTTATTACTTTTTCTTTAAGAACCATATCATGACAAAGTCAGTTTTTCTCCTGACTGCAAGCTGATTGATGGGGCAATGTCTGGCTCTGAACGACTTCTTCTACATCATTGTTTTGGTGATGCTGATATCCTAAAGAGAGTTTGAAGTTTTCTTGACTTCATGCTTGCCTATATAATTACACATGACAAGTATGTTAACTCTTTTTTACAAGCTGTCTAATCATGTAAACTACAAAGTGAATAACTTATATGTGACTGAATGCATATATGATTTGGGGGGCTAATACTTATTATTTTTCTTGGAAGCTTACACTGCTATGCTGGGAAATGATATCACCATTAGAGCTAGAGGTGAGTGGGCCTTGTAGGGTATTACTTTTTTTTATGTGAAATGTGACAAATCGAGTGTCTAGGCTGGAGGAATTGATTCATATTTGTAGTTTTTTTTTATCGTGCTAGTGACATAAATTGAAAATGAGCATGCCTGCCTCTTGTTATCACCAAAATATTCTGTATTTTGTTCATTAAAAGATAGATATATCTATATATTAAAATTATTTTCATTAGTAGATTTAACCTGGATGCCCGCTATGCTGGGTGGGTGGAAGGTATGCATAACATTCAAATAGCACATGGAAAATGAAAATAAACAGTAATCTAAGCCCACTGTTGCAAAATGCAGAGCCAAGCAATATAAATATGTATTTTGCCTTCTTGCAATTGTACTTTATTTTTTTTCTTCCAAGTTTTTATTTAAATTCCAGTTAATTAACATACAATGTAATATTAGTTTCAGGTATAGAATTTTAGTGATTCATCACTTACATACAACAGCCAGTGCTCACCACAAGTGCCCTCCTTAATCCCCATCACCTATTTAATCCCCCCACCCACCTACCCTCTGGTAACCATCAATTTGTTCTCTATATCTAAGAGTCTGATTCCAGGGGTGTCTGGGTGGCACAGTTGGTTAAGTGTCTGACTCTTGGTTTCAGCTTTGGCCCTGATCTCAGGGTCATAAGATCAAGCCCCACATCAAGCTCCACACTCAGCCCCTCCCCACCGTGCCCCTTCCCTCCCCCCCTCCACGCACTCTCTCGCTCAAGTAAATAAATAAAATCTTTAAGGGTGCCTGGGTGGCTCAGATGATTAAGCGTCTGCCTTTGGCTCAGGTCATGATCCCAGGGTCCTGGGATCGAGCCCCACATCAGGCTCCCTGCACAAGTGGGGAGCCTGCTTCTCCCTCTCCCTCTGCCATTCTCTCCACTTGTGCTCTCTGGCTCTATCTCTCTGTCAAATAAATAAATAAAATCTTTAAAAAAAAAAAAGAATCTGTTTCTTGGCTTTCGTCTCTTTTTTCTCCCCATGTTCGTTTGTTTTGTTTCTTAAATTCCATATATGAGTGAAGTCATATGGTATTTGTCTTTCTCTAACTTATGGTACCTAGTTAGAGAGTATTATAATCAAGTAATATTTTTAAACACTCAAAAGGTCTTTCTTAAGTATCAAGAAAGTCTAGGAAGGTGATACACAGATAACTGTCTTTCCTGTTTATTTTTAAACAATCTCCTAAGTAGTACTTTTAATCAATTAAAGAGGATACAAAACGCTTGTCTCTTTAGAAAGTGATCTTCTTCAACTCCTATTGTCCTACAAGGGCAAACTACTTGTGATTGTGCAAGAAACCCTCTGCTAAAACTCTTTGACATAATAGAATTCTTATTAAATTTAAGAAATTGAAATCTTTTAATCCTCATAGTTATATGAACCTTTTAAGCAAATTTATTATTTTATAAAAATATTCCATAAAATATTTGTAAAGTTTAAATTCCAAAGAAATGCACATTTTCTGTTCGTAGTCTGAAATTAGCTGCATTGTTAGAGCTCTTCCATCTTACTCCATAACACATAAACTATTTGGAGGTTTCTTTGACCGTAAAAAAGCAATTACATATATACATACCATTTTATATGTATATAAATTATATATATATACACACACATATACAAACCAAATACACACAATCACACACAAAAAATTGCATTGTGAAAATTTATTACATGTGTCCATTTATTTGTTTCCACTGTACTTTGTATTAACAGCAAAGCCTATTATGCTTGCTTTAATTGAATACTTTTGACTGAGCTACATTTCTCTGATAATTTTGCCTTACATATAAAGATTTTCAAGTTACATAGAAATGTAATATCCTCTTTGACAGTAGTAATCTCAAACAGTGGGAAATCTATATTAAAATAGGCAGAAATGATAAAGACATGATGGGCACTTCGAGGCCTATGTCAATATTGGGAGCTAGACTAAGATCAGTGATGTCACCAGTAACTCAAAGTAACTCAATGACTGAATTCAGTCCTTATGAGCATCTCCATATGAGCATGTGTACCATCTTACAAGAATTAAAAAGTCTTTATTCTGAGGGTTAGGGAATCATTTGTAGTTCTCTCCAATATTCTGTATCCTCACAACCCAGTCCATCCCCAAGTACCTGAAGTTCTATAAAGGGTTAGGTTGCTTCAGTAATATTTTATTGGATTGTAGTTCTGGGGGTGAATATTCCGTGATCCTTGGTTTTCTCCTCCAATATGCATTCTTCTTTAAAGGAAATGCCTCCACTGTCAGGTTTACATTTGTTTTTTTTTTTTTCTTTGTTCTCAGATTTCTTTTTTCTTTATTTTCTTTATTCTTCCAGGAAGCTAATTCCCTGCCCTGAGAAAACAAAAAGTTAGAAGAAATGAGCAAGTCAACACAAAACTCTAAGGAGAAAATCAATTTTTAAATGCTAAGTGCCAAGTTTATAAAGTTAAAGGTGAAAAACTGTCTCATTATAATTTAATGTAGACACAGTGCCTATTTGATAATAAAGGAAATATCTGTTCACAGGATTAAGACTGAAAATACTAGGCACAGTTGATGATATAAGGGACAAAAGGATAAAAATCAGGACGAGCGACATAATTTGTGCATCACAGTGCAAAATGACAATGCAGTGCCCATTTTTCATAAAATATTAACAAGTTCTAAACAATGAGATCGCAGTATTAAATCAAGCATTGGACCTAAGTGCAGTGTTCTCTGCCACTGCAGAAATTGGATATATGTGAAGCTGGCCCTGACTTAAAAACCTATCCCCTATAACTTCGTATTTGTTTTGTTTTGTTTTGATTAGTTAGAAAAGACTACATAAAAAGAGTTAATGCAGTAGTTAAAATAATATGCAGGCCTTAAGTCTAGCAGCTAATGACATGAAGAAAAAAAATAGTAAGTTTGATTTTCTCTTCCAAAACCTCTCATGGAAATCCGTTTTATTCTATTTAACACTGGGCCTTTGCCCACAGCTTTCTCTGTGGACTAAATCTATTTTTGCCATCTCTTTCGTGGAATAGATACCTTTTCTTATCCATTTTTCTTTGCATGGAGGCACTCCTTTGGCTTCAGTGATGAGTATAAAAAGCCTTAAATAACTTTGGCTACCTCCAGGAAAATGAGACTCCTTTTAGTGCTTAAATTAGAAAACCATGGCTTTTTATATCTCAAGATCACCCACAAAAATTTGATTTTCTTTTTAGCTTCAAACTTTGGAATCAAAAACTATAAATACACTTTCTTACATTCTAGGTGAAGGAAAAAGAATTCTCTTTTCATTTAAACTATCCAATTGCTTTTAAAATGTGTATCTCCTGAAATCCTAACCTATTTTCTTGAAGAAAAGAAATTCCAATTATAGTAATCAAGATTTATAATTAAATAAAGAGTTCAATTCTTATTTTAAATTCCTATAAGCTACAAGAACTGGTATGGATTTTTATGAATATATTTATTTTTTAAAATCAAATTAGGTAAGTTAAAGTGCTAGAACATTCTGTCTGAATTTAAAGTTGTTTGATTACTAAAATGACATCATTTTTGTTAGGAAATTCATTTGGGAAGAGATGGTATCATAATCATTAAATTGTGTTATTTACTGAGACTTGATTTGTTAAGGTTCTCAACTAAATTTTTAGGATTAACAGAAAAATAATGCTATTTATTTATTGTGATTGTTTTTAAAGATAATATCTAAGATATCTGCTATCTATAAACAAATATTTTCTGGTACTAGAAAGCAATTTTAAAGGTAAGCCATCATTTTCCTTAGAAAAAACAAGACTACAAATGTCATTTTTGTGATAATTTTTATTACATTGCAATATCAAACATATAAACATTGTAAGAATGGTAAAAAATACTGCTATAAATTGTCCATCATTTTACATACCATAAAACAAGGATCACAATAAAAAAATTTAACATTGATAAAATTTGTTTATCTAACTCACAGTCCATACTCGTTTTATCAATTATTTTAATAATGTCCTTTTATAGATATTTTTATTTCCAGGATCCAATCTAGGATCAAGCATTGCATGTAATTTTTGTGTCTAGTTTATTTTTTTCTGTTTCTGAAACAATTCTTCAGTCCTTATTTATCTTCTTTGATCTTGACTTTTTAAAAAAACAGTGCAGACTACTTATTCTATAGAATGCCCTCGGTTTAGGGTACCTGGGTGGCTCAGTTGGTTGGCCGACTGCCTTTGGCTCAGGTCATGATCCTGGAGTCCCGGAATCGAGTCCCTCATCGGGCTCCCTGCTCAGCGGGGGGGTCTGCTTCTCCCTCTGACCCTCCCCCCTCTCATGCTCTCTCTATCTCATTCTCTCTCTCAAATAAATAAAAAATCTTTTTTTTTTAAAAAAGAATGCCCTCGTTTGGGGTTTATGTGGTGTTTTCTAATGAATAAATTCAGGTTATATATTTTTGGCAGGAATACTACAGAGTGGGATGTCTTTCTTAGAGCATTGTATCAGGGGTGACAGGATGGTGATATGTACCACTGTTGGTGATGATAATTTTGATCACTTGATTAAGATGACAATGGCAAGGTTTCTCTATAGAATTATCACTTTTTTTTTAATTAATAAGCAATTTATGAAAAAATACTTGGAGGCCCTGTAAATAATCTGTTTCTAATCAAACATTCACTTCCCAGTTTTAGCTTTCATTTATGATTTTCAAAATTTATATTTCATTGATATTTATTTTTTGGCGTTTTGTCATTAGAAAGAGTTTTTTTCTCCTTTTTTATGTATGTATAATTTATGTACCTAATAAATTACAAAAAGAGAACATTGATTACATAATGTAATATAATTAAACTGGGTCCCTCAACAAGCATTTATTTAATATTCTCACCCTAATTTAACAAACAGTATTAACAACAAAAGCTATTTTAAAGATATAACAGTTTTTGTGTATCATGATAAGAAGTTATAGCCATAGACAACACTGAAGATAGAGAAGAAAGAAGAGGACGAGGAATAAGATAGCGGGAGAGGGAAAGAGAAAGGTAAAGGGAGGAAGAATGGAGGGAGATAAGGAGATAAGGAGGGAAGTGGGAGAGGAAGAAAAAGAGGTTAGAAAGCCAGATAAAAGATGGTGAATGAAGCCAACTCTAATGTAGTTAAGATTGAAACCATCCTTGAATTATATCACTATAATACCTTGTCCAATTAGTGGTACTTGTTAATATTATTCTTGGGATAACTAAAAACAAAAAGAAAAACAAAAAACTTTCCTTCTGCTTTGGTATACTCACCTTTGAGAAGGCTGCCTCCACCTTTGCCACCATGTAAACCAGACTAAATCTCTGGAGACCACAGAGGGTTGAAGAGGTAGTAGACATGGATTAATTCCATGTTTTGCCCAGTTAGGAACTACCCCTGCATCAAATTTTTGTAGTGATTGACAATTATTTTTAAAAATACAAAAGTTAAGAACATACTGGGTAAAGAATCAAATTAAGAGTTAGTCATTTTAGCATCTGATTGAAGAATGTGTGAAAATTGTGAGTTAATTGAATAAGCTACGAGTCTTCTTAATCTACACTCAATTGACATGACTTTTCAAGGTGGGATAAATCAGCATATTTACACAATTCAAACCACCTAAAGAGCAGGAACATAGGCCATCTGTTTATTTCTTTTCTTTTTTTATTAGTACCTTTTATAATCTTTAAAATCTATAAGAACAGAAATTTGCATATCACTGATAAAATAAGAATAAGCTCTGTACATTTTTTTTTTTTTAATTTCAAAGAGGAGAGCATAGTGAAACAGATTGGAAAATTCTCCTTTGCAGCTTCCACCCCTCAACACCCTCCAGTCCACCATCCCAGACAATCACATTTATTCCTTGAACACACTTCCAAGAAAAGTGTTCATTCTCATACTATCAATTATTATATATTTAATTGCCCTATCTTGCCCCATTTTTGTTTTTTGTATTGTTAATTTATTTTTTCATTAAAAAGTAATATTTGTTCATCGAAGAGAAAGTAGAAAGTACACATCAAGTAGAAAATGTAAAAAAACAAAACAAAAAACCAAAGTATCAGTATTCATATTAAGCACAGTTTAATATACCAGATTAATTTTTAATATGTTTCCTAAGGTTCCATTTCTCTCATGAATTCATTATTGTTCTCCAACATCCTTATTATAATTTTATTTCATCTATCAATCATCTATTTATCAATATCTTTCTATTCCTACCTACATAACTAATACAGGTATTTATTTTTATTTTTAATTTTGATATGTATTTTCTTTAAATTATATTTTTGCTCTTAATAATATATCAAGTAATATTTCCCTTCAGAATGGAATAGTGTTTAAAGTGTGTGACATTTTAGTGATTTCATATTTCTTTTATGAAAATATGTTAATTTACTTTTTTGCTATCTACCTGTGTTTTACTTTTCACCAGTATAAAGATATAACTGTACAAAATAGTAAATTATATAAAAACCTTGCATATATCTATGATTATTTCCTTATAATTGTTATTATAATAACAATTGTAATAACTAATAGTTAAAAGTTGTTTAAAAATATTGGCTTTACTTTTTTTTTCAAGTTTCCATTCAAAAAAGGGAACTGATAATGCATGGTATGAATAGTTTGGAATACATGGAGATGTCAGTTTTTTAAGATTTTATATTTTTTAAGTAATCTCTACACTCAGCATGGGGCTCGAACCTATAACTCTGAGATCGAGTCACAAGCTCTACCAACTGAGTCAATCAGATGCCCCAGAGATGTCAGTATTTAAAAAAAATCTTTGATTCACACAAAAAGCAGTTGGTATGGCTAAATTTAATGTCATAATATAATTTTCTACTTTACTAGATATAACACATACAATACCTCATTTAGTTCTTTGGTAACTGGAGTAGGTATGTTCTATTTATCTGTAATCAACTTCTTTTATGTCTTTGTGCATTGACTCTTACTAAATAATTTCGTTAACCTATTTGCTATGAATTTGCAAGCATATTATACTATCCTTGCTTTTATTTTACTTTCAAATATTCTGCAACTAAGTTATCAAATTTTCATTATCCTTAATTTTTGTTTTTTTTATATACAATGTCTTTTCTTTTTTGCTAGTCTGCCAGTCACTTAATTTATATATTTTTTCTTTTCCTTTTGTTTTTGGTTTCCCTGAGATTAGTTGAATATCAGTCTGTTTCTTTCTGTTCATGATTTTATTTTTATGTACTCTTGGATGTAATATAACTAAATTTTATTTTTCCAAAAGTGTAGTTTAGCATGCCACCAGTATTTGAAATCTGTCTTTCATCGAAATTAAAATTGTTTATCTGTGTGGTTCCTCTAGCTTTCTATTTTATTCCTTTTACTATCTATTGTTGTTCAAGGATCACAGTGTTTTGATTAATGCTATTAATAGTATAAGCTGATAGGCCAAAGGGAAATCCCTTGCTTATCCATCCTTCAGTAAGTATTCATTTAGAGTCTGTTATGGGCTAGGCACTCATGTAGGAAGCTAGTCACATACAATAACAAAACAGTTATGCTTTCTGCTCTTGAAGTTGATGTCTAATTGAAGAGACTATGCTGCTGATAGCTGGAGAGAAACTGACCATCCACAATTATATAAATAAAATAGAAGGAGGTCAAGGAGGAAGGGGAAGCAGCCTCTAAGTAATGTTATGGGGAGGTGAATCCTTTCAATAGGTTACTCAGGGACGCCTCTTTAAGGAGAGATGCATCTTTGGGGATCCTAGGATCCCAGCAACAGCAACCAGGTTTGGTGAACTTTATCAGAAAAAGGAGCGTATTTGGATAGCTAACAGAATTAATGAGAATTCTGAAGAGCCAGGATTGGAGAATGGTAATACGAAAAGAGACAAGAAAGCAGGAGCTATTGCTTAAGTCCCACTGCAGGACTGTCTGTGGCTAGGAGGCACTGCTGATAGGTAACATGGCTATTGGGTGCTTGATTCCATCTCTATGCTACTGGCACTGCAGCAAATAATCTCCAATTATCCCTGCATCTTTGTGTAACTTCCTCGGTCTGAACGTCTTAGTTGCCATCTAAGTTTAATGCCCATACCCAGGCTATCAGGGAGCAGAGAAAAGGAGTATTTGTTGATTTCATCTTTCCCTCCATTGTGTGCTTTGGGGCCCAGTCACCAATCAAGATATAGTATGAGATTTTGTCAAATTGAGAGTTCTGATATTGGCAGCCAAAAAAAAAAAAAAAAAAAGCCTATCATTTGTTGACACTTGAGCTATAACTTGAATGTAGAAACTGTCATGCAGAAATTAGAAACAAATACGAAGGCAGGAATGAGATTGAAGCATTTGAAAACAAAAGTGGAGAGTTTATGGAGCAATGTATGATGTATGTTATTTTTGAGATGCTCTTAATCATATTATAGGAAATATTACTAGAGCTAACATTGAAAGAGTATTTTAAATAAGACTTATGCGAATGCTTGGATTAGCTTAAAGAATTATTATATTAGCTTTTTATTTGTATCAATTGAAATTATCTGTTTATTTTCACCTTTTACCCAATACATATAGTGATAGCCATAAAAATTTATTAATATTAAATTCATTTTAATATACTCAATTTGATTCCCCATTTTATTCATAGATTTAAAATCTATAGTCAAAAGAAAATTTGAACTTTAATTATGTTAATGCTCTGTCACTTTTTCAGAATAATCTAGATTTATGGAATATTTTGAAAATATTTTTCTTATGATCTGGAACAAATCATATAGCATGATATATATGTGTATATACACACATATATACACATATATGAATATATATATATTTTTTAATTTAAAAACAATATCTCATAAAACTACCTGTGTGCAGCTTCCATATTTTAATTCACATGTTTCATTGACTGCTGACTGGGAATGACTGACAAGTATGATCTCTGATAGCACCTTCCTACATCCCCCCAAGCAAAGCTTAAGGGAGCTTCAGGTGCCTGTAGGAGTCATAGAATAAGTTTGGGGATCTCCAAACTTTCTCTACTTTTACTAGTACTATTATTGCTATTGTATCAGAATTTGAATTTTTAGAAATGGCCATATGTCTTGCTTGACCTGGATCTTTTGACTTACTTAACTGAGGTCCTTGAGAGGATTACTGACAGCTAGATGAACATGCTGACAATCTGTTCCAAAGTTATTAGACATTTGATTGATTCATCACTTCCTTCATTGACTGATGCAATAATTCAACAACAATTTATGAAACTTTTTTCCTACTACATGAGTGTAAGTCATGGAGTCTGACTATAACAGATTGTTTCCTAACCCCGAATGCTTACTAGTTCTGTGCCCTTGGGAAAGTCACTTCACTGCATTTCAGTTTCTGTATCATGAAATGATGATAATAATTTCATCAAAATTATAGACTTTTATTTTATTTTTTAAACTAACATATGGAAAATTACACTTCTTTTGGTGTATTGTTCTAGGATTTTTAGTACATGTATAACAACCATGAAGAATAGAATATAAGTCAGTCCCATAACCCAGAAACACTTGCTGTTACCCATTTTGTATTCATACCTTCCCCCCACAATGAACTCTTGACAACCACTGATCTTTTTCATAATCCTGTACTTTTGAGGACACTATACAAATGGAATGATACAATACATAAACTTTTGAGACTAGCTTTTTCTTTTCATCTAGCAGTCAGCCTTTGAGTTTCATATAAGTTGTTGTTTGCATCAATAGTTCATTCTTTTTTATATGTGAGTGTATTCCAATCCTTGATTGTACCACATTTTTTTCATTTATTCATTGAAGGACATTTTATTGTTTCCATCTTTAGGTGATTTTCAATAGTCATGTTGACTATATTCTTGCTCAAGTTTTTGTGTAAACAGGTTTTCATTTTTCCAGGGCAAATATATCTAAGAGTGGGATTAATGGGTCCTAGAGTATATGTATATTTATTGGAACTCCCAAGCTGTTTTCTAGAGAGGCTGTGCCATTTTGCATTCCTACCAACAATGTATGAGGGAGTTGCTTTCTGTTCACGTTAGTATTTGGTATTGTCATTTTTTTCCCATTCTAATAAGTATAGTGATAAACTTATCATGGTTTCATTTGTATTGACCTAATGGCTAATGTTATTGAACATTTTTTCATGCGCTTGTTTATTATCCATATATTCCCTTTGGTGAAGAGTCTGTTCAAGTCCTTTACTCATTTTTAGTTGGGTTGTTCTAGTTTCTATTTTTTTTTTTACTGTTGAGGTTTTTTTGTTTTTAATAAATGTTATTTTTGAGAGCAGTTTTAAATTCACAGAAAAAAAATTGAGTGGAAAGAATAGAGAGTTCCCATGTACCACATATCCCACACACATACCACCTCTCCCACTATCAGTACTCCCCCCACAACGGTGGTATATTTATTACATTTATTAAATCATATCTATTATTAATGAATCTACATAGACACAGCATTATCACCCAATGTCCATAATACACCTTAGGGTTCATTCTTGGTGTTGTACATTCTTTGGGTTTTTGACAAATACATAATGACATGTATCTACCATTGTGATACCATGAAGAATATTTTCAGTGTGTTAAAAATCTTCTGTGTTCTGCCTATTCATCTCTCCCTCTTCACTAATCCTGATAACCACTAATCTTTTTATTGACTTCATAGTTTTGCCTTTTCCAGAATGTCATGTAGTTGGAATCATACAGAATGTACCCTTCTCATATTTGCTTCATTTAATTAGTAATATACATTTAAGTTTCCTCTGTGTCTTTTCATGACTTGGCAACTCATTTATTTTTAGTATTGAATAATAATCCATTGACTGAATGAACCACAGTCTATTTGTTTATCCATTCATCTGTTGAAGGACATTTTGGTTGCATTTTACGTTTATGTATGATACATTTTGCAGTAATCTTGTAAAGGGTGTAAGACCTGTGTCTAGATTACTTTTTTTTGCATGTGGATATCCAGTTGTTCCAGCACTTTGTGTTAAAAAGAATATCTGTTCTCTGTTGTATTGCTTTGCTCTTTTATCAAATATTAACTGTGTTTATATAGACTCTCTATCCTGTTTCATTGATATGTGGGTCCATTCTTTCACCAATACTACAGTCTTGATTACTATTACTTTATAGTATATCTCAAAATCAAATAGTGTCAATCCTCCAACTTTGTTATTGTCCTTCAATATTGAGTTGGGTAATCTGGGTCTTTTATCTCTTTAGATTTAGTTTGTCAATTAGTGTAGCTTTTCCCCCTATGTTTTCTACTAACATTTACTGTTTTTTGATCTATAATTCATTTAGATTGAATGTCTCATAGGTTATGAGAATTAGGTTGAGGTTCATTATTTTTCATTTCAATTTCAGTTCTTCCTACATTATTTGTTGAAAGATTATCCTTTACTTACTGAATTTTCCTGACACTTTTGTTAAAAATCAGTTGGCCATATTAGTGTGAGTTTATTTCTGGACTCTCTTTCTGTTCTACTGATCTATATACCTTCCTTTTACCAATACTACACTGGCTGCAGTGTAATACATTGTAAAATCATGTGGTGGTAATCCTCCCATTTTATTTTATTTTTTGTTGTTTTTTTTAAAAAATTGTAGGTATGCTAGATTCTTTGCTTTTTCATATAAATTTTAGAATAAGGTTATCCATATTCACAAAAATCTTGCAGGGTTTTTTAAATTGCATTAAATTTGTACATCAATATGGGTTTAATTGACATATTTACTATGTCGAGTTTTCTAATTCATGAACATAGTATGTCTCTTAATTTATTTCACTCTTCTAAAAAACTCATTTCATTAGGTTTGTTTTGTCTTGTTCTGTATATTTCAGAATATAGATTCTATGCATCCTCTGTTAGACTTTTACCTAAGCATTTTATTTCTGGGGCTATTGTAAATGGTATTATTTATTAACTTCAGTTTCCAGTTGTTCATTGCTAGTATATACAAGCACAATTGATTATTGTATGTTGAACTTGTATCCTAAAACCTTATGAAATTTACTTATTAGTTTTAAAAGTATTTTTTTTAATTACTTGGGATTTTCTATGTAGATATCACATCATCTGTGCATGGGTATATTTTCTAAATTTTATGCCTTTTATTTATTTTTCTTTCCTTATTGCACAGGTTAGGACTACATGTATGACATTAAATGAGAGTGTTGAAATTGAATATTCTTGCATTGTTCCCAATAAACTGGGGAAAATTTTACTGTTAAGTATGATTTTTTTTGTAGATGTAAGGTTTTTTGTAGATATTCTTTATTAAAATAAGGAAGCTCTCTTCTAATCCGAGTTTACTGAGCTTACCAGTTCTTATTATGAATAGATATTGAATTTTGTCAAATATTTTCTCTCCATCAACTTATATGGTCATGTGATTTTTTTTCTTCTTTAGTATTTTAGTATGTTCACTCAGTTAGATGGTTTACATTTAGTTTTTGAATATTGATCAGCTTGGCATCCAGGGCTGAACTCCACTTGGTCATAGTGTGTTATTCACTTTATATATTGTTGGATTTGATTTTCTAATGTTTTGTTTAAGTCTTAATATCTATATTTTTATTGGTCTGTAATTGTCTTTTTTTTTCTTGTATTGTCTTTGTGTAATTTTTGTAGCAGCGTTATGCTGGCCTCAAAATAAGTTAAGTAGTGCTGCCTCCTTCTCTTTTCTGGAAGAGATTATATAGAATCAGTGGTACATTTTTTTAACATGTTTCATAGAATTCATCAGTAAACATTTGGCCTGTAGATTTCTTTTTTTAGAAAGCTCTTAAGTATGAATCCAAGTCCTTTAATAGTAAGAAGACTATAGATTCTCTTGATATACTCTATGTCCACTCCAGCAGCCATATCTGAGTTTAGAGCTGCACTGATTCCAAGCCAGGGGACACAGAGGGGAAAATAAGGTAAAATCACCATAAGTTTAGTTGTAACTGAAATTTTGGTCTTCTTCCCTAGTTGACCTACTACTATTTACTTCCCAGAGTCCATAAAGAGTTACTCCATGAATTCTGCCTAGGTTTCATAGCTGCATTTAATGGAGATATGGGGTAGAATGTGCTTCCTTCTCCTTACCTGATCCTAGAATCAAAGTATATAGCACGTTAGGAGGCAGTGTGTTATACATGAAAATTTCTTTGATTAGTGCCTAAAACGTAGTTAGGACTCAATAAATGACAATTATCATCATTATTACTATTGTCCTGTACTGACCTGAGGACTGGGATATGTTCTCTGCCTTCATGGCATTTACAGATTAGAAGAAGAGATAGATATGAAAACAGACACAAATAATTAGTTATAATTTTTAAAGTGTTGCAAAATAAAAGTAGATAGTGATGAGACAGCATATCATTTTTGAGTGAACTCATTTCATGACTATGCATACCTTCATTTGATTGTCAATCATTGGGAGTCACAGCATATATTTTGGTTATTCAAAGAACTAGACACTCAGTGTGCTATCAGGATATTTTTGAATTACAGGTAAAGTTACAAGGCAATTGTATTTTATAAGACTTTTTACTGTTTTATTTAATAATTAAATTAATGGCTTCATTTTAATGTCTACTGTCTGCCGGGTATTGAATTACTTTTTTATTCAGGTTATCTTAGGACTTCAAGTATATAACCTGATTCTCATCTTTTATCATTCTTTTGATCAAATGGCAAGATAAGTTCCTGGAATTCATCCAGTCCACCAATATTAAACAATGCCTACTGCCTCACAGAGTGCTGAGTTGGGCTTGTAGGAAGGAAGGGTAATAGCAGGACTCCAAAGTAGCTGCTTTGGGGTGACATGAGAAGGAAGGGCCCCATACAACTTTAGAAGACATATGAGAGAAACTTCAGGTTCTATCCTGATACTGAACAGAAAAAATGGCAGAAAGTTGGCTCCTCAGATATGAATGAATGTACCCCAAATCTGCCCACATATACCTTTTGGAAACCAAAATAGCACAATACTAGAAAGCCAAAGAGAACTCCTGGTACATGCATTGTTATACTAATACAGATTTTCATATAGGAAACTAGTAGGACAGAGGCTTTGTGCAGAGTTAATCCACTATAATGCTTATTTTCTAGGGTGCATTTTGAAAAAAAAAATTTAATGTGTTAATATCAAGGTTCTTTAAGGGAGCCATGTTTCTTTCCACTTAAAGATTTTGGACATGTTCCCACACCTTTTACTTAAGTTTTACATAAAGTCGGTTTTGTAACTCAAAATTCACTTCCTCAGGGAAAACTTCCGTGAATGACCACCAGAGTAAGGTATTTTGCTTTCATAGATTCTTATACTTTTTAGTGGCACTTAAGCCATAATCTATTTCACTCACTATTGTAATCCTGGTGCCGAGCACTTACTAAATGCTTATTAAATGGTTAATAAATAGTATCACTAACCATAAATAATTATTGAGCACTTGGTAAACACATTGTCACAAGGATGAATGGATATGATTTATGCCGTAGAGATGTTTACAATCTAATATAGAAAGACATACATGAAAGAAAATAAATAAGCACACCTGAGTTCTATCTTTGCTATCATTTAAACACATGAACTGGTAGTAGTACGACTGCCAAAAAGGTGGTGGACAGTCTTCTGGGTAGAGTAAATGAAAGAGCTTGACAAGAAGGGTATCACAGAAAAACTATCATTGAATTGAAATATGAAGAAAGACTTCCTACATATACTAGAAATCAGTATGCTTTTCTGAGTGTGTGTATATATACACATACATACACACACATATATATACACACTATATATAAAATGCGAGGTGCTTATAATATGCATCATGTATGTGTGCATGTAACATATATAGTAAATGAATATCCATGTGTAATTTTTAAAGATTTATTTATTTTAAAGAGAGTATGCATGACTGGGGGGGAGGGACAGAGGAAGAGTGAGAAGAAGGGAAATCTCAAGCAGACTCTCTACTGAGTGTGGAGCCTGATGTGGGGCTCGATCTCACGACCCTGAGATCATGACCTGAGCCCAAGTCAAGAGTCGGTCGTTTAACCAACTGAGCCACACAGGCACCCTCACGTGTATTTTTAATATACGCATATGTAATATAATTTTAACACTATTTGTCTAGCAGTGTTATTATAAACCACCTGCTGCACAGACATAATGGTGTCATAGATCAATTAAGACATCCTCAATATATGTTTTCAGTATTATAGTAAGAGAAAGGCCCCATATATCATTTTGATTTTACCCCTAATCTAACCATGGTATAACCATGGCTTTTACTTACTACAGGTAAAATTTGTTGAGATGAATTCTACAACTGAGAAAATTTCTATAAAATAAATCATTCCATGATCCAGTAAATATTATTTTGGCACCATCTTTATTTTTTAATTTTTTTTAAAGATTTTATTTATTTATTTGACAGAGAGAGAGACAGCGAGAGAGGGAACACAAGCAGAGGGAGTGGGAGAGGGAGAAGCAGGCTTCCTGCTGAGCAGGGAGCCCGATGTGGGGCTCGATCCCAGGATCCTGGGATCATGGCCTGAGCCAAAGGCAGACGCTTAACGACTGAGCCACCCAGGCGCCAATCTTCTCTATAAGATAATATGGATCTGAACTTTTAATCCTCTCCCAGAGAAAACAGAGTATCACAGTATATTATTTATGATGATTATTTAGAGAAATAACCTTGCTATTAATAAAGCATATTTTGTCTTAGACTTCGATTGTCAATCAGACTCTCATGACCTTTTTCACTAGATTAATGTCATAGTGTCTCAACCATCATCTCAAAGTTCTTTTACTCTAATTCCATTCTCTTGCATAATGATAAGATGTATTCAACCACTTTATAACTGAAGCATTCTGCATAGCACCAACTAAGAATATTTTTGTTCCTGCATCTGGGTATCACAGAAATGGATTGACAGGACTGTGATTGAAAAAACAACGTATTTTATGTGAGTGTAGCTGGTTTTTATCCTGTCCATAAACTCAGAGATTATTATGGCTAAATAAGGGCACCCCTGAGTCCTAAAATTTTACCTTTTCTTTTATACTGATAACAGAAGAAATTAATTGTTGAAGTGAAAAAAGAAAAAGTCAAATCTTTCAGAACAGACTGTCCTGAAGACTTTTCTCTTTTGTCTTATTAAGCCTGAATAAATTGTAACATCTTCAAGTAAAACTGTGGGGAAGTCTTTTTTTTTTAATTTTTAATTTTTTTTTTTTTATTGGCCTGATGGTGATCCACAGGTGCAGGGAATTGCAGACACATTTAGATGAGCTCTAGCATCACATCTGTGCTGACAGAAAATGAGCTAACAGAACAGTAAAGAGAAAAATGAAAGCTCCATTCGCTAAGTGGACTACTAATCCAGTGGGTTAAACTTCTCTTTTTTCCTGCTTTCCCTCTTTCTCCATTTGATAATCCATATAAAGTCCTGGGTGATCAAAGACATACCTCCCCTTATCTTTGAATTTAAAAGATGTATTTAAAAATAAGACTACACCTCTTGGGGAATAGATAGAAAACTATTAGCTTAAAATTACCACTTTTATGTTGGGAAGCATGTTGGCAGATGACTTAAAAGTTTCTCCTTCATTTCGTTTAATTACTGATAGTGTCCCAACAGTTTCTTTATCAAATTTTATAAATAATACAAAGAAACTTCAATATGGTCTATGGATATTTCAACATGTATTCTTTTCAGCACTTAATATTTGAATAAATTATCACATTGACATTAACTTTATAAAAAGCTATCAACTGTTAAGTATTAGAGGAGCCAAGAAAAGAGACTATTTCTCAGTTTTCTGTGAAATGTCTAGAAATGCACTTAGCTGAATGCTCAACACTCATCTGAGAATGATTACAGTGCCTTTTATTTGCAAACTCTGGTCTCTTTTCAGGGATTATATCTTTAAATCCATTTGTTGTTTCTTAAACCACCTTTCACTGGGCAAGTTGTAACCAAATTAAACACAACATGAAAAAATAGCTTTGTATAAAGAGAATGTTTTTCAATGCTTGTTCTATAAAAATATTTTACATTTATTGGCACTGTTTCCAGTTTAAAGTATCTTTGTCAGGAAAGGATGTATTTTGTGAAAGCAAGAACACAAATGTATTCACCAGAATACTAACTTTAAGTCCACTTGGTATAGATATTTATTTAATAATATATCTAGAGTGATGCCTGGGGGGCTCAGTCGGTTGAGTGTCTGACTCTTGATTTCGGCTCAGGTCATGATCTCAGGGTCTTGAGATCAAGTCCCACCCCGGGGAATCCGTGCTGAGTGTGGAGTCTGCTTGAGATTCTCTGCCTCTCCCTCTGCCCTCTGCCTCAATAAATAAATAAATAAAATCTTAAAAAAAATAATATACCCAAAGAATGTTTTACCTTAGATTGTATTTATTTTTATTAAAGATTATATTTATTTATTTGACACAGAGAGAGAGACAGATAGTGAGAGAGAGAGCACAAGCAGGGGGAGCGGCGGGCAGAGGGAGAGGGAGAAGCAGGCTCCCCAGTGAGCAGGGAACCCAGTGTGGGCCTCGATCCCAGGACCCTGGGATCATGACCTGAGCCAAAGGCAGCCGCTTAACCAACTGAGCAACCCAGGTGCCCCTTACCTTAGATTTTATAAAGGAAAAAATAGATAATTGAGAAGCTTAATACACATAATAAAATTGGAAGTGTATAGTAAGTACTAAAAATTACTTCCTGAGCTATTACAGATCATACATAGATAATATACACTGGATTTTGTATTAGGTTCCAAATCTTCCTTTTAAAAGAGAATTAATAAAACCTTTATCCATATGAAATACCTCAATCTTGGTCTTAGCCAAATTTATTTCTTGTTATTTCTTTGCTCTCTACCCTTCTTATCTTCATCTGTGATCCATCCTTTGCTCATCTTACTACCCTTTTTTATTACAAATACCCTATAGAGAAGCAGGAAGAGCTGCTTAATTTGAAAACAGATGTTCAAGGTTCACACATAAACCCATGTCTTTTTTTACTTCTACTTTTTCTACTGCGTCATAATGTCTTGGTCATACTCCATAAAAACACATATATAATAAATTATATACATTCAATGGTGCAGATTTGGGTCAATATTTTGAAAAGCATACAATTATCCTGAAAATCACAGGTAGTAATTACAAAGTGCTTTCTTATTTTTAAAGACGTTTAACGAATTATGGAACGTATGGAGGATTGAAATATTAAGATTTATATCTGTTTTACATTCACAACCAGACATTAACTGGTAAATTCTTTCAAAACAAAACAATTGGTTCTGTCTTGAAAATTGCCAATGTCCGGTAAAATTCTGGATACCAACCTGCTGTTTCACATAAATGCGTTTTAATAATAGACTGTTCTTCCGTTGTGAAGATTTTGTTTCTCCTTCTTGTTTGAGATAATACAATTGATTTAGTATCACTCTGCTTTTCTCTCTAATACAAACAAAAGACAGATTTGGCTGCATGTAACTCCCCTGCCAACAATTCCCAATGACAGAGACTTGTGTCACCTTTCTTATTTCGATACAGGAACTTTTCTGAATACATCTTGCAAATTATGGCAGTTGTGATGAATTATCCAAATTTCAGATGACATGGGAGGAGTTATAAAAAGTTTTCCTTTTTCCTCTTTTTTGCACTGTTAATCCAGCTGATATATAACTATGTAAAATTCTACAGAAACCAGCTTGACTTTGGTTACCTGCCCATAGAGATTATGTACCATTTTTAATATTTCTGTTCCTACACATTTAAGAATCTCCACACACTCATAAAAATGCCTGGATGCATCTTGTATGCTCTTTTCTCTAATGACATTCCCCATCTATCTCTCTTTGAAGATTGCAGATTGTTTTCATCATAATCCTTCTCTATCTTCTACCAAGATTCTGATTCTCAAAATTTAATATACACAAGAATCACATGGACTTATTTAAAGCAGATTCCCATGCTATGTCTATAGACATTCAGTGTCCATTCATCTGGTTTGGAGCTCAGGAATGAGATAAAGATGCACTCAGATTAGATCATAGGCTTCTTAAGGAAAAGAAAACATTTTATTAATATGTGTATTTCTGGTACTTGGCACCATGTGGCACAAGAGACACAATAATTACCTGTTGAACTGAATTAAGAGGATCAAAGAAAAAAATAGCTTTGGATTATTTGTTAATATTCCCTGTTGGAAAACTATTATCTCAGTTAGAATGCATCAAACTTTTGAGGCTGGGAACTGGTGAACAAGTGGACTCAGGGAATATTCTCCTCGCCACTTTTCATATACATCTTATTAATTCATCTAATATCTATCGCACACCCGTCTAAATCCTAGGCTCTATGCTAGATGCTATGATATCAAATTGCATAAATTTAATTCTACACCCTCAAGGAATTTATACATTAGAAAAGAGGCAGACTGGGGTGCCTGAGTGGTTCAGGTGGTTAAGCATCTGCCTTTGGCTCAGGTGGTGAACCCAGGGTCCTGGGATCCAACCCCTCACTGGGCTCCATGCTCGGAAGGGAGCCCGCTTCTCCCTCTCCCTGTGCTGCTCCCCTTGTTTGTGCTCTCTCTCTCAAATAAAATAAAATCCCTAAAAAGAAAAGAAACGAGGCATACTAAGTAGCCCTAAAATAATGATTTTTCAAAAGTAATGTAATGATTTATCATAGAGGACAAACAAAGCAGTATAGAGGCACTGAGAAATGAAGGCCAAGTGCGGTTGAAGACTATAAATATTAAAACCTCAAGAATCAGCATACTGTCATATTGTTGATACTAATACAAATCATTCTCTATGTCAATTCTTCAAAAAATTTGATGGCATTAGAAATTGTCAGTGTTCTAACACTGTTTGTCATTAAAAATGAAAGCAATAAAAATGTACACTGTATGCCACTGTCTCTTTGCCATTTATATTCTCATGTATATGTACTCATAAAAATTGTGCCTTTGGTTTTAGCCTGCTCTAACTTTTCTTGTAAGGATTCACGATTTCAATTACTTACATATGTACTGGATCATCCATTCTTTACACCAGTCTTCCTTTGATTAACCTCTCAGCTGCACTTTCTTCCTTCCTGCCCCGGCCACTGGAACATTCCCTTTAAAATCGAGATAATGCCTATTTTGCTTAAAATGTGAATTCTCTTCCCTTTCACCTCTGTGTCTCTCCCGTGGATCCCTTCTTTCTCCAGTACATTGTCTTTACACCATCTCAACAATAAGGAAATGTTTCTAATGGCCCTTCTTGCTGACATGTATGATCCTAATTCCCTCCTTTGGTGAATCCTCATGCTGCCTAGTTTTGTGGAAGGCAGTGATCTGCCTCCTGTGGTAGAAGCAGAAAGAGCAAATACTCCCTGTTTCATCCTTTGACAGCTAAGGGACAGGCTTGTGACCTCAGCGTAGTCACCTGGATTCTTCCACTTTAGAACTCAATCTCGAGTGAGTGATGCAAAGATAAAGGGAGTTTACAGAGCATGTTGCCACATGGCAGCATCTTGACCAGATGACCCACTGAGCAGGAACTTCTGGGGTATTGTCTTTTGTTCGTGCTTATTTCAATTTTGTGAGATCAGCTTCAAAAATTACTTTTTTGCTTACAACAGCTAGATTAGATTGTATTACTGCAACTAAGAACCTAAGTTGATTTCTAGTTAGTGAAAATAACTAGAAATCTAGTTATGTCAAATATGCTATGAATAGATAAAGTATAAGTAAACATATACTGATAAGGTAGGACTAAGAACATAGGCAAACTCAGCATTTGCCTATGCCAAATAATATATATTTAAATCACTTGTATCAATGTCAGTTTTAAAGGTATTTTATTTTGGTTGCCATATGACAGTGTGGTCTATTTGCTAGTCAGTATTTATGTCTCCCAATGCTTTAAGTTGTGTTTTAGTGTGCCCTTATACCAATTATCTATTTCAGTGATAATGTTATCGCTAGGCTATTTTCAGAGACCAATTTTCCCATAAAATCATTGCATTTGACGAAACAGGTTCAGGATCCAATGAAATCACTATCTACAATCTTTAGAAATTCCATAAGTTATTAAACACTAAGGAGTCCATTCAGGAATATAGTTTATGTCCTTTAGGTAGGCTGTTGCAGCAATTTTCTTACTGTTAGGCTCCTGATACTGTTGTGCCCTGAGAACTACACATAGATGTTTGTGAACTGTAACTCCATAGAGTTTAGTGCAGCTCTAAGACCGCATCCAAGCCCCAGTTAGTCCACATACATTTGACGTTTATAAATCTTTTTTATACTCTTATATAAAGGAATCACACAAAGATAGATTAAGGAGAAAAAATATGTATATCCTGTCTTCTATTTATATTTTCCAGGATCTTATCATCTTTATAATTTTTCACTTTGTTTCATACTTTTCTGCTGATTCTTTACCTTGTGCTTCCACACATCAGCTGTAGGGTTCTCTTATTTCTATGGAGTATTCTGGGCTGGTTGTAGGGAATAGATTATACAGTAGGGCCTAAAAATATTTTACAGGTTGAAAAGAGGAAATTGTAATTGTTATTCTCCTATCTACAAATCTAAAGCAATATAACCTTGAAAGAATTGTATTTATAGTTTTCTAGGCAGAGAACCTGGTACATAGTCCTTATTCAAGAAAGGCTAATCCCTTTTCACCAATTTATATTAAAAGGAAAATAAATAAATAAAATAATAAAATATGTTTGTGATTTAAAACTGTTCACAAGGAACAGGATTAAATTTCAAACATCTGGGTTACAAATCAAATATCCACATATTTACTGTAAGAAGCAGCTCTTTTATTTGTTGTAGCAAAGTTTATGTGCTTCTCTTGAATCTTTTGTTATTTCAATTTTCTGTATTTAGAGAGTAGAGTTATAACAATTTCTTTATAAGTAGAATGGAATAAATTCTCTAATGCATGTCTGTTCAAATCTGATAACTTAAAGAATAAGGGTAAACAAACATTTTCTTCTACTGCATATTAATGCTTTCTGTTACATTTGACAAAATTATCCATACCTATAAAAATTAAATGCTATATTTATTTGATTGAAATAATCATATGAAAACAAGACAACTAGGCTTGAAAACATCTCAAGCATCATTTTCAAAAAGTACCATATTAAATAAAAATCAATTCTTTCTAATATTTCCTGGAAAGGTCTTAGAAATCTGAGGTTACTGAGTATTTGAAGGACTACAGATCATGCAATAATATGTAGAATTATATATAATGGACTCAGTATAATATCTTCACTTGCACACGAATGGATGATATATTAGTACACTTTCATTTAGCATGTTAGTTTTAAGCAAACCGTAGCATTCCAAAAGGACATAATGGGAAATAACCTCTTACTTATTTCATTTTTTTTTCTTTACATGTGTTGAGCATTATTTTTGAACAGGGCATTGTGCTAGTTAAAAAAGATAAAAAGATAAACAGAACATGATCCTTATCTTTAAGAACTTTAAAATGTATTGAGGATGAGGAAATAAAATTAGCCAAGGCAAGTAAAATGGAGTACTCAGCAGCTGCAAGTGACACGAGTGGGGTGATGAGGAAAAAGCAAAGGATCTTGCTTGACAAGAGATCAAGTAAGTTTTCATTGCTAAACAGGAGTAGCTGGCAGAGGTTTTCATAAAATAGAGAAGGAAACAAAGTACACTTGAGAATGACTGCAAATCATGTGCTAATTCAGAGGGCTGGGGACACACCTAGTAGAAATACAAGGAGACAGAGTGTGAAGAGGAATGGCATGAGTGAGGAGGAACTGTCTTCAGAAAGAGAGCATGCAAGACTTTGAAGGGCATTTTAGGGAGCTATTTTGTCTTCGTTAGGCAATGGGGAGTCTTTGCAGGTTCTTGAGGATGGGATGACATGATAAATTGATGTTTTAGAAAAGTAACTGCTATGAATGATGAGAAGAAGCCAGATAATTTTAGAGGATTAGTAGTGGTGATAAAATGGAGTCAATTGTGGATAAACTGGTCATTAGATCCTTTTTTTTTTTTATCTGCTGAGTGGCCCTTTTGGAATAAATGATGTCTTCTCAGCAAAAAAACATGTGGGTGGTCTTCTATGCTGATATGCTGCTGGAAAGCTCTAAGCAATACCATTACCAAGATGATACAAAATTTTAATGATATAATATTACAACTGCATTTGTCAGAGGTCAGTCTCCCTAAGAGTATGACATGTTTAGAATATTCATAAAATTCTTTGGTTTGGAGCACAAATATCAGAAGATGACAAATCATATATTTTGGAGAGGATGATGTCATGATGTAGAATATAAGAAAGTAGAACTAAGAGTAATTATTAGTGAGTAGGAAAAAGAGAGTAAATGTTTTCTCCTTGCCTTATGGTGTTTTGTGCCACCTTTTATTCGCGTAGCTCTCTAAGCCACTTTCCAGACAGCAGAGCACATTAAATGCATTCATGATTTGTAATTTAAAACTACAGTTGTGCGAAATTGCAGTTTAAGCTTGTATGGATCCATACCCATTGAGTTTGAATTAAGATTTACAAATATGTATTAGGTTTGATAGGACAGTCATTGAATGAAAAGTACAATTTGTGGCACTGAAATGTAGCAAAAATATGAAAATTTAAAATATGTATGAAATCTTTCTCAACAATATGCTGATTAGATCTTAGGCAATGCATATAGCACATTTCAGTAATCAATCGGGGTGTATATTCTAAGTTTCTTAATTTAAAAATGAATTGGAGGAACTTATTCTGGAAGTAATTATTTCAGAAAATTATCATGTCCTACAAAACTCATTCACAGTCAGGAGCCTAATAAAACAAATCAACCTTTTAAATTGTTGGTTTTAAGTGGGTATGGCTGAAAACCTAAGGTTAAAGCAATACATTTTGCCAGAGACATTTTCTCTATCTCTTCAAGCAAAGGATAGTTCTAGAATTATTCTAACATCCATATAAACAAGAAGGTGAAGAGCAAGGTAAAGAGGTTGAAAAAAATCATTGCCATCATGACCAATAATACTAAAATCATATTTATTATCCTATCATGGGAAGGTTAATGAGAAGCTGGTCCAAACTCACTGTCAGTGCGGGAATTAGCTCAGCAACTTTGCTTCTCAGATTCTACATTACAGTAGATGTGCACAGTCGTCAGCTCTAGATGATTGTATTTAGTAAGTCTATTTTTTACAATATCCCCAGATCATTTTAATGTGCCATCATGGTTGAGAACTATTGCTCTCCCACAAAATACTAAGATGAAACACATGATTTCCCTATTTGGGGATAATTTTGATTCTGTTAAACATATTTATATGAAGATGTGATCTGGGTTCTTAAGCTTTAATCCATTGAAATTACATCAACACTTTTTACTTCTTAAAAAAATACTTCTCTATTTTTACTTATTTCATTTCCTAATAATGTATAGGTTATATAGCTGATATGCTATTTAAATCGCTTTTATCACCATCAATAGCTGATATTTAATATGGGTTTACTATGAAGCTGACACTGACTTAGGCCTTTATATACAATAATTGTAATCTTTTAATCAATTCTAGAGGGTAGATATTATGATCATTTCCATTGCAGATATGAGAAAATTGAAACAGAGCAGATTTCAAAACATACCTCAAATTGCATGACTAGAAAGTGCTACAAGGGAGAATCCAACCCCAACGTGTATGTTCTCAACCACTACTCTATGTAGGAGAAGGCTCATTGCAGATCTGCTGAGTTAACCAAATTGTGCCTGCCAATCATTTTAATACTTATGGAAAGCTGTTATCCCTTCCCAACGTTTTCAACAGCCCAAGAACTTTCACTTATTTTTGTATAACCTTGTTGCCTGCTAGGGTTTACTTGTTAGTAGGAAATCTCGTAGACTTGGCTTAAGCACTGATCCTAACTTGCCAATACCGTGGCCTGTGAAATTTAAAATCATATCCCATGACCTTTCAGAATTCCTGGGGGCTTAGGCCTTCATGGTTTCCATCAACTGAATTGTCATTAAAAGTTTTCATTTTACTCTGAATGTAAAACCCCCTTTCCCTCATAGGTTTATATACACATACCAAGGCCAAAGTCCACTCATACTATGCATTTCATAAAATTCCCCCAAGTGGAGCAAAGCCTTCGGATAGCTTCTGAGCTCCGCTTTATCTGCCTCCTCTTTTTACCTCTGCGTCTCATCCCTTTGCTCATAACTCAAGCTCCCAAATCCATCAAATAGCTCTGTAGAAAAAAAGCAAACAAATGGGCTGTCATAAACAGGATCCATGACCTAAGAGTGCAATCGGGATTATAAATACTATCTTTTATCTTGTTAATTAAGTATCAGCTTACTGTTTCATCTCTCACTGTCCTAATCACAATTTACTGATTTTCTTCCAATTGAATGTCTAGTTTATTTTCTAACCAGCTTGCTAATTTCTCAATAGTCTATGCTTCCCAACAAATCAAAAATATTTACTGAGTCATCCTTATTCCGTAACTGTTTCAGTGATAGTCATAATAGAGAACAGTCCATTAACGCACTGCAGTGCTCATACCTGGAAACTATTCCAAATGCTTGCAAGTGTCTATGTGTCACAGATTTTATAGCAAAATAAAAACCCAAAAAATAATGGATAACCTGGCCTGAAAAAGCGGTCTTGAATTTGACACCTTGAAGAAACAATAGTTTCAAAGTTTTGTTGAGTTTTGTTGTTTTTTGTTTTATATATTTTGTTGGAGGGGCAGTCACCTTATAGAAAAATGATTACAGGAATCTCTGAAGTTCAGTGGATAAAATATTATACAACAGAATAGCAAAGATCTTATGGTAAAAGACAAGAGTTGTTCAGTGTGGACCAAATGAGCTAAGCTGCTTTGCACAGCGTTAAACAGTGGGTGAGGTCTATATGTGGTTCATGTCTTCTTCAGGAAATGTTTCTTAAAAATATTTTAATCACATTATTAGTTTTTCCCCCTGGTCACGATGTGTGTGGGCATGTGTGTGTCTGTATGCATAGGTGCAGCAAATGTGGTTTTCTTCAAGCAGTTACCCCAAAGTGATATCTACATATCAATATGTTACCAATATGTGTTTTTGTGTCTTGCTTATATGTCTTGGAGTATACAATGATCCACAAGACTGTTGGCTAGTCATGTTGGTCCTATCACTTATGAAATTTTCAGCCTTGGGGAAGATAGACCATTATAAGGTACTCTGGGAGATATCAGAAAGACATTGATTAATTGGGCAGGGAGTGTTGTCAGAGAAGCTTCTTTTGGTGTCTTGTCTGGATTTTCACTTACTTTACTTCTTGCCAGTGTCCAGTACAGTTCTGCCCACCCCTGTCAAACTACCCTCCATTACGTATTCTAACCTTGGCATGATTCATAGCTAAGTCTTAAGAAGCTATTCTTTGTTTTCTATACTTTTCTCCCTTAGGAAACCCAATCCTGTGACGTTAACTCTACTTGCACTTTTTATGCTATCAACAGTTCTAAAATTTCTATCTTTGGCTGTGACCTTTCCTCTGAACTCCAGACTAGGGCATCTAAATACAGATCTCAGGATCTCTGTATGAGGCAGCTGCTTGCAGAAGACAGATGGCATGTTACAATTAGATAATTTGAGGAAAGTTTAATCAATGGACAATTTCAAAGACCTGAGTAAGGTCTAAGGACACCAGGAGGGAGATTGCAGGGCACTGTGCTAAGCTTGAAAGAGAGAGAGGTTACAGGAACCTGGAGACAGAGAGGCTTCTTGCAAAGGGCTGCTTTACAGGAACCATGACCTTGGTTCACAGGAGGTCAAGGGAGGGAGCCAACCCATGGGAATGCTGCAGAGAGGGGGCCCAGGGAAGACATATTCCAACGTTACTCTCCTCCCTCCAACCTTTTGTCTGTGCTTCCTGCTGGCTGAATTCTACTAGAAGCCGGAAAGTAAGAGACAGATACAGATGTTGCTCTCAAAACTGGCCCCTGGAGTACACAGCAGGATGAAGAAGGTAAGTGTGAGTAGAAACTAGTCATATATATATATATATATATATATATATATATATATATATATATGGAATGACACCACTGCAGGGAACAGCATATGCGAAAGCTACAAGAAGAAAGGCCTCAAACCAGTGAGTAGTTCAATATATCTGGAACAAGGAAGTCAGAGTGACAATTTATGAGGTGGAAGAGATAAGCAGCAGCCAGATTATTAAAGTCTTCTCAACTAAATCAAGAACTTTGGATAAAAAAAAAATAAAATAAAATTTTAAAGTAGAGTAGGGTCATGCTAATATTTATGGTACTGAAGCCACATTCTAGCTGCTGGCTTGAGTCTGGATCAGACAGGGAGCAGGACCTGAGGCAGAACTGTGGTTAAAGGGTTGGCGGTGAGAGGGCGGGGCATGGACCAGGGGAGTGATAGGACAGAAATAAAAAGATTTCTGAGAGACGTAAAAGGCAGAATTGATAGGATTCAGTGATTCTTTAGATGCTGGAGGTCAGGGTAAAAGAGAAGTCAAGGATGCTGTGGGCATTTCTGACATGTGTTACTTAGACGATGGAAGTACCTTTTCCAATGACAGGAAAGGGAGTAGAAGGAATTAGGGAAGAAAATGGTGAGTGAGGTTTTGCACATATTTTTAAACATTAAGTTCAGGCTGCCTATGGAACATTTTAGTAGAGATGTCCAATAGAGAGGTGGTTATATAGATTAGAAGCCCAGGAAAGAGAGCAGAGGTATAGATGTCATTTGGGAAATTATTGGCATAATAAGTTATTAAGGAAGTGGGATGAATGAGGTAATTAGGTGACTCAGTAGAGCATCAGAGTGAGGTATGACTGACCTAATGTTTACATGCTTTTCAATACACCCGGCTAATAACAATTGTAAAAAATTTTGTTAAAAAAATAGGTATTTAATGCCAATAATAATAGCTAGTTTCTGAAGCCCAGGCTTTCAATTCTAATTATCTTCCATGGATGCTTCCTTACTTTTGTTTACTGACTTAATGCCTTATGGAGTAAAACCTTTTTAAAGAAGTTGTAGAGAAAATATTCTTGCAATATCATCAAGAAAGAAAATTCCAGGTATTCAAATGGTGCAATAGACTTTTGAGTTTTAGAATTAGAATGCACATTCTAGGTCACTGAGCGGTCCCAGAAGTCTCCCATTTTAGATGAAAAAGCCAAGGACCAGAGAGTTATATAAATTTGGGTGGCTCATTCCAAAATTATAAAGCGAGTGAAATATTTACTTAAATATAGGTATGGGTCAATCGAGCATCCCCAGTAGAACGGTGTCCATGGTGTAAGGCTAATGGGGATGAGGGGGAGGGGTGAGAAGTTAAACAATAGGGAGGATACATTATACATTGTAGAGATTAGACTCTACTTAATATCATAGTGATGCTCTGAGCCTCAAAAGATCAGTCTCCAGTGCTCCCAAGAAACTGCATAAAATACAAATGTATTTATATTTAAAGGCTGAAATATGGGAAGCTGCTAAAAACATGGATGCTGAAATTGCTAACATTTCATAAAAGACAAAAAAAAAAAAAGCTCGCAGCCTTACTGGAAACCGAACCAAACCCACAGAGAAGCAGATGTTTCCCTTTAGCAAACTTTCAAAGCAGCAGGAACTCGAATTCAGTCAGGAAACTGGCAGAGCCACCGGAGCCATTTCTAAGGGGCTCCGGGAGCTGAGAGAACGTCCTTGAAGACTCGTGCTCTGGGTAAAATGGAAGTGGGGTCTTTGGCAGACTGTGCTTTCGGCAGCCTGCCAGCGACTTTGAAAAGCATGACAGCTAATGTGGCTGCCCGGATAGTTCTTTGGCTGCACCTCTGATTGGAAGACATGATTTTGAAAGAATTCCATACAGGAATTCCATTTGGCAAAGCCTTGCTTTTTGGCAAGGAGATGGAAAGTCTTCTTGAATAAGCATTGAAGAATAAATTGCGTCTGCCCCAGGATAAAACTTCTGGGGACTAGGGAAAGAATTAAGGGGTAGATTATACAGAGGCAGAAAGTTTTCAGAATGGCAAGAGACACTAGAAATTTGCAATCAGTAAAAAATGACCCGATTGCAAGAAAAAAAATTGGAAGTTCTTCAAAGGATCCAGGAAAAAAAAGAGGGAGCTGGCCTGGCTGCTCAGTCACCGCTCTGGATGAGGGAACCAAATAATAAAGATCGTAGGTGAGTCAGAAATGAGACTACGTGCACTTAATTCAAGAAAGCATTTATCTAAAATATTAAAAATGTTTTGAATTATGTAAAAGAGATTTTACAGTGTAGAAAACTGGCACCACACTAATCAGCAGTTCATACAGCGCTGGCCTAAGTTTGCAAGCCGGCATTCCTCTGTTACCTGCTGTCTGCACTGTCCTGGGGGGCCGGCCACATTGTGGTTATTAGTATGAATCCAACATGTAACACATAGGGTGAAGCCCTCAGGGCCGGAATCCTCCCAGAGCCTAAGTGTCCACATGCGTCCCTGACACGGGAAATGTCATCAGGTCTTCTACTCCATCACTTCGCACACGGCTTCTGATGTGTGGAAAGCAGCATGGTGTTTTGCCACTGATTAACAATAAAAGGTCATACTGACTCTCCCCACCCCTTCAAAATACGTAATCATGATTGCTTGCATTTTGTGAGAGGAAGATTGTTTCCCTCCGGTTGCCAGGTAAAAATATAAGATGCTTAGTGTAATTTGAATTTCAGATAAACAGCAACTCATTTTTTGTTTCAGTGTAAGTATTCAAATTAAAGAGATGGCTTATATTTTTATTTGCTAAATTGGACAGCAAATTTTAGGGACAGTTTTAGGAGTGAGGGAGATCTCTTCATGTGTTTCCATTGCTATTAAATAGATAAATTCACTTAGATTGAGTCCAATACTGGTGAACCTAACAGTGCATTTTACTCTCTATAAAATATTGGTAGGGAAGTTCATGCTCAATCCTTTACCTGGTTTGTGAGTTTGTTTTTGAAGAAATGTGTTTCATGACTTGACCTCTAGTAGGGGTGTTGAAGAGATGGCCAGAAGATATGTTGAGTGGGAAGAAGAGGGTGAGGAAAAGGGAGAAGGGCAGAAGGAGATGAAGGTACATTTTTGGTGATTAAGAGCTTATACCTTAGAGAAATCTGTAAGATTCAATCCCAGTTCTGCCAGTTGCCTATTCTTATAGCCTTCTCTAATTAAAAAAAAAACAAAAAAAACCAAAAAACTGACAATTAAGGAGTTGGGTTTTTGGCACATAGTAGGTGTACAAAAAATATATTGTCTGTGTCCTGTTAATGATTTTGCAACTATTGACATGGGAAACCTGAGAGTGAAATCCGTATCTTCTTGCCCCAAGAGCAATGCTCAAAATACATGTGCTTTAAACTGGTTTCAGGAAAGAGAGACATTTGATAGTAATTCAATGGAAGAATCAAGGTGCAAAATGTAATTATAATTTAAAAATTAAATAGACTGCTGCTATTCTGCCTTTTTAGAAAGTGCTTAATCAAAAGGCAATTTTACCCAGTTACTTGAGGATATTTGACTTCCGTGGATAATTGCCTAATGTAAACTCAAAGGACACATATTTACAGTCAGCAGTTTGGAGAAACAATACCACAGAGTATTAACGTCTTACTTGTGATATCCATCCTCTTCAAGTTTAGTGTAGTGAGTATAGAGGATCATTTGGCTCAGAAGATTAAGTCTGTAAGAGTATCTATTAGAATATTTGACTGCAGCAATATCATAATGTGATGTATTCATTATGAATTTCTGGAAAAAAAGGTATTTTAAGCATCTTATTTTGGCTTAGTCTAAAGATATTTTCTAAGTAAATGATTCTTTTGTGCACACTGTTCTTAATAGATTGCGAACATCTCAAAGTCAGGGTCTTATTTATAGATTACACAATGTATCATGGACTCACATTACAAAAATAGTAAATTGAGGAAAATACAAGTTAATAAATAAAATCATTAGGGAAGCAATAAAGGAAAGTCAGTTTTCAGCAGCTGGAGTAAAACTTATGTCGTGCATAAAAATTGTGTGACTAGTTCGGCTGAAATTGCTAAGGTGTCTCTTCTACTTGCCTTGGAAACTACGAGGCACAATTTTCCCCCAAATTTGAAAGAAATTGACTATATCCTTGTCCTATCACTTCTCTGACAAAAATTTATAATATGTATAGGAGACTAGAAATATTGAATTGTTAAATACAGAAAAACTGAATTTCCAATTAGAATAATTAATTTATATTTCAATGTTGGGTTTAATAGCTGTCAGCTTCAGTTTATTTGTGACAGTCCCTGACCAATATTTGGTGCTCAGTAAGTATTTGTTGAGTGAATAAACCAGTAAAAAAATATGTATATATGTATATATATATATGTATATATATATGTATATATATGTATATATATGTATATATGTATATGTGTATATATATGTATATATATATATCAGCTTTTTTAACATTAAGTTTATAACAACAAAGATATATACTTTAAAGAGTTTGAAGAGCTCACAACATTTCTTAAATAGTTGAAATATTTGTCTTCAAACTGTAAGCTTATGGGTAAGAGAGCATATTATTTCCCAACCTGTACAATGTACAATGAGCATGATAGTAATATCTACTTCATGGAACGAAAGGAATTTATATTCAGAGCACTTAGAATAGGTCTGCTGCATAGTAAGCACAGTTATTGTTTTAGGTTGGCTTTTATTACCATGTTAAACAAGTCAAGACTTTAGACTGAATATATGTGAAAAAGGATTAGTGTTGTAATCTAGGGGAAAAAAAAAATCATCAAAGGTAGAGGATAGCCATACATGAAAGCTCCTGAGTTACATAGCCACTAATTAATTGATCAATTAATTAGTGGGGTGTTTGTTTCTTTATTTCAAATCAAACATTTCTTAGAACAGTCATGGAAAGGCAGAGAAAAACATCTTAAAACAGGAAATTGTCTTTAAGCCATATCCAAAGGAAGCACCGTGACACATGCCAGGGAACCGCATGCGTCCTTGTGACTGGATAGAGCTGCAGGTTGTCAGGTATACATGACTTACACTAGCCTCAACTTTCCTACCTTCAGCAATATATCGAGTGTGAGCTCAGAGAGGCTAGTGGGACAGCAAAAAGACTTCCAACTCCTTCCAATTCCATCTCCTAGAAGTAAAGGCGCTGCAAATATGCCTGATGTTCCCTGACTCAGTCAGTTCTCTATCTCAGTCAATTGTGATGCTGTCCAGTACAGGAATGACTAGCCATGGGTGGATATTTAAATGTAAACAAATTAAAGCTATATACAGTTAAAAATTAATTTCCTCATTTGCAATAGCCACATTTGAAGTGCTCAAAGGCTAAATGTTCTAGTGAGCAGTGCAGAGATTTTAAAAGGGCCTGAGATCAGATTCCTTCACCTCTTCTCACTAATATATAAGAGAAGTTTCCATGAATGTGGCCTGATTCTCCCCTATTCTGTTTTATTCTCCCCTATTCTCCTCTCTTTTAAAGAATATACCCTAAGTTAAAGTGATGCAGAACAAAACCTACTTCTTTCCATTGCCTGGAATCAAAGCTGGATCAAAAAATGACTTGGAGAGGCAAAAATGACTGTGCATGCTAGGGGGAGAAGAAGTGCTGTCAGTTCATCGCGACTTAGTGTAATTCAATTATTTATATTATCTTGTGCCTAATTCACAGAAACCAAAATGCACATAACAATGAAATGGGAGTTGATACCGGCTGTGGTCAAGAAGCGAGGTGGGTTCATTATGAAAAGAGAAGGAAGGTAAAAGAAGCCAAGGAATATAATGGGAAATGGGAGAGGGGAGAGAAACAGCAGTGACTTTACAATTTTGACAAAAGCAGGCACTTTGGTTAATAATAACAAGCAGGAGAAAAGCAGATTTTCAACAAAAGTGCTTTATGTGGACAAAAATCTCCTGAGCTAAGTACACCTCAAATCCCCCAGCATAAAAGCTCAAAGAGCAAACATTTTTTAATACTGACTCCTTGAGTGTGTACAATACTTCCCTTCATGCAAAAGCCAAGCACAATTGTAATAATTTAGCTCTTGTCAATCTGCTTCACTCTTTGCATCATTATGCCTAGAATAGCAAGGTGAGATCTAGGCAAATTGGGTAGGGAACAGGGAGCTGGCTCTAAGAAAATGCATACCGAAATATAGACGCTTGACAGATATTATCTCAGGGTCTAACTGTGCCAAAAAGTAGGTTTATTCAGGATTGTTTTCCCCTTCTTGAAATTCAAAAACTGAGTGATAAAAGAAATTGAGTGATTGGATGGCGATACTTAGCAGGATGTGGTCATTATATTTATCAGTGCCATATGACAATCAGAACTTCAGGAAATATGGAATGATTCAAGTTTGTAAATGCGGAAATGAAACAATATTTTAGAAAGTTGGATTTGGTTTTGACAGTGGTGAACAAAATCAATTGTCATGGAATGGAGGAGACCCACAACATAACATAAATACATAATTTATTTGAAGTAGAGATATTAAGTGCTATGTTGAAAAGTTAAAGTAGAACAAAGTAGATAAAGAATCATGGTGGCTGCTATTCTATCTAGATGGGATAGGGAGGAAAGGTCTTTATTAGAGGGACATTGAGAAAGGGTCTAAATGGAGCAAAGGAAAGTAAACCATTAGACTTCTGGGAAGACCACTTTCCAGAAAGAGAAAAGATCACTTGAAGAAGCAATGTACTTTGGAGAATTCACAGAACAGCAAGGAGTCTGTTGGGGATGAATCAAATGAAGAAAGGAAAAGAATATGATAAAATGAAGTTAGGGCCACAGCCAAGAACCTTCTGGTGTAGGGTATATTTTTTAAATATATAATTAGAAACTGATCATTTCTCAGTGTCATCACTATTCCCATACTAGCTCGAGAAACCACCCTTGCTTGGTTGAACTATTTCAACAACCATGGAACTGCTCCTAACTTGATGCTTTAAAGCATCACCCACCCTGCCCTCAATCTGTATTCGTTCACCAGCCAGAGTGACCCTTTACAAAATAACTCATATCAAGACAATAGCACTGTTTAAGACATCCATAAAAAAACGAAGTTCTTATCCTAGATATTCTTTTTTTTTTTTAAGATTTTATTTATTTGAGAGAGAGAGAATGAGAGACAGAGAACATGAGAGAGAGGAGGGTCAGAGGGAGAAGCAGACTCCTTGCTGAGCAGGAAGCCCGATGTGGGACTCGATCCCGGGACTCCAGGATCATGACCTGAGCCGAAGGCAGTCGCTTAACCAACTGAGCCACCCAGGCGCCCCTATCCTAGATATTCTTATCATAATTTGCACGGATGCGACTGACATATCTCTTTCTTATCTCCTACTGAGCTCCTCTGCATTCACTCTGGTCCAAACTCACTGACTTCATTTTCGCTTTTCAAAAATACTAAGCATGGTCCCACCTCAAGGCCTTGGCATTTAGCCTTAGAACAGGCTTTCCGCAGATATTTCAAATTGCATTTCCATTCAGAATTCCATCAAATATCCATTCAGTTCTCTACTCTCATTTCACCTCATCAGAGAGAACTTCTAGCAATCTGTCACCCCTTCCTGCCAGTTTCTAGCCTCCTACCCTATGTTACTTTTCTTCAGGGAACTTATTAACATGTGACACACTATTAATAAGAGTGTTTGATTTGGTTACTGTTTATTTTCTGTCTCTTTGTGCCAGAATAGAGGCTTCCTGAGAGCAGGATTTTTATGTTATTCATTCTTTATTGCTAAACCTAGAACTGTAATGGGAACATTGAAGTTGGCAGGTAACTTTTTTTCTTTTTTTGGTAATGAATGAGAAACTGAGGATGGCAGCAATTCAACTTGCTGATGAATTGGAGGTCAAATATGAGAATAACAGAGGGATACAGGAGGACTCCAAGGTTTTACTCCTTAGCAACAAAGTTGGTGGGAGCTCCATTCACTGAGATGTGAATCAGGGGAGAGGAGGAGCTTGGAGGAAACATCAGGTGTTTTGGTTGGAAAGATTAACTTTCATTGTTTGAATTTAGTTTAAGGACAACTAAGGCAGAAGAGCGAAATATAAGTACTCTTCTTTGAAGGTGGTTTGAAAGAGGCTTAGTAGTAGGAGAAAGAGGCTGAGCATAGTGGTGTTCAAGAGCCGGCTCATACCAGCTTAAGAGAGCTGATTTAGGGGGCACCCGGGTGGCTCAGTCATTGGGCATCTGCCTTCGGCTCGGGTCATGATCCCAGGGTCCTGGGATCGAGCCCCGCATCAGGCTCCCTGCTCAGTGAGAAGCCTGCTTCTCCCTCTCCCACTCCCCCTGCTTGTGTTCCCTCTCTCGCTGTGTCTCTCTCTGTCAAATAAATAAATAAAATCTTTAAAAGAAATCTAAAAAAGCTGATTTAGAAAATTTTCAGTAATTTTGGCACCCCCTTAAACACATGCCTATAAACTTATAATTAAATGACTATATTAGGAAAAAGGTAACACTCATTATCACCTTTTTCCTACATTTTATCAATTTCTGCATTTTTGATGCTATTTGTGTCGATTGCGTCTTTATGGTATACGTACTATGTAACGATGTGTTAGTGAACCACACTTCCAAATTCTACTTTCAATGACATCGTGTAGGTAATTTGAAGTTTGCCATGGTGAAAGTATTTACAGCATGAAAATTGTCAAATGTCATAATTTGACAGCTCTCCTTCCCCATCCCTTTCACTCCCCACAGCCAGAAAGCTGCTAGTTAAGCATATGTCAGGACATCATTGCCTGAAAATGAATATTACACTATTCCTTATCATTTCTGGAATTTGGGGTAAATCCTTTCAGGCCTGTCTTAACTTGGCCTGAAAAATAGATATAATACCACCCTCATTTGGTAATTGTAATGATTAAATTAGATAATATATATGAATATTCATAAAAGACTTCCCTATACACAGGAATACTAGTACCACATATGGCCTATTTTTGAAAATTAGAAAAAAATTCTGGTGTCCTTAAGATATTTGTTTCTCATAATATAATTGTAGTTACTGATTTTTATTACAATAAAATACAACTTCCATCTACCAGAAATTGTCAAAATGATCCTCACATATCACTCTTTTGGAAAAATAACGTAAACTTTATATGTTCAAACAACATACAAGCCATTTATTTTTTCCTTCAATCTGTAAAACCTCTGCTTAAATGTTGACTCACTTGCTGCTGCTTCTTCTTTTTTAATATTTTATTTATTTATTTTTGTGTGAGAGAGAGAGAGAGAATGAGAGCACGAGCGATGGGGAGGGGCAGAGGGAGAAGCAGACTCCCCACTGAGCAGGGAGTCTGATGCAGAACTTGATCCCGGAACTCGATCCCAGGACCCTGGGATCATGACCTGAGCTGAAGGCAGATGCATAACCAGTCGGAGCCACCCAGGTACCCCTTCTTATATAACTGTCTTCAAGTCCGTTTTTGGCGTGGGTGGGGCAGGGTGGGGATGGAGAGTATCAAAGACACAAGAAACAAGGAATTGTGCATCCTTTCATTTTCAATGAAGAAAGACTCTAGGAGAATCCTCTATCTGGGGCCTAAAGTTCCCCAGCAACATCCAGTAATGACTTGTTTTTCTCAGGTGAAACAGATGGAATTAACAGAATTAGCTTATTGTTCTTACATTATATTTCTGATACCCTTCTAAAAGATTGGCTGCATCATCTGCAGGGGAGAAGAAGAATTTAGTTTAAGGGGTCACCCTGTGGGTCTCATGTTGAAAATCAGTTTTGCCTACAAATTGTACTTGCTTGCTCTGGTACGATGTTTATAAGAAAATTCAGGGAATAACTTGTCCACCAGTGTCCTGAATAAGATAAAAGAAGATGGGTTTGGGTGTCATCAATTGGCTTTAAAATTGTGTTATAATATTTCCCTATCTCTGAACAATCCCTGGTCACATTTGTAGGCTCTTAGCTGCATGAAATGGAGAAATGTTCTGCTGGCTCTTCTCACTACCAAGAGAGCTCCATCTCCCCCAGGCGGATCAGACAGTTAGCAAGAAAAAAAAAAAGAAATATATATATATATATATATATATATATATAATGTATGTATATATATGTACATAATATATGTATATATTATGTATATATATAAATATGTATATATATACACACACACATATATACATATACACACACATATATATATATATATATGTAAAAACACATATTTATTTATTTCTCCTCTTTCACAAGAGGCTTGGAGATAGTGCCAGTTATGCAGTTATGTCAGGCATTGAAATCAATAGGAAATAAGCAGAGGGTGAATCAGTTGATTGAACCAAGTTTCTTGTTTGGTTTTCATATTCTCAAAAGCAATGGGGAATTGCAAACACAAAATTCTGGATGAATGTTAATTCTGGGATAGGGAACATAGGTAGCTGCCAAAATTTGGAAATGTTCTAGCTCTTGGCCTGAGTGGTGGCTTCATTATATTTTATAACATATATTTATATTAACTGTAATCTTCTATATATAGAATATTACATGACCATAATAAAGAAAGAAAAATAATTAAATTATAGTCCTAATTTTTATGGACACTAGAGTTAGACAACCTTCATAGTCTGTAGCTAACTTGAATCCTCATTGCACATATAATAGGCAGGTGTTGTCTCTTGCTCTAAGCTCTGCAAAGAATTTAACTCTATGATTGTTGTGAATGCGTTTCATGTAATTAGAATATTTTAACAGTTATGAGAAAATAATCATAAAATTCATGTTTCAAGAAGGCAAAATTAAAGAACTTAAAACAAGCTTTATGTTAAATGTGAATGGCTTATTTGAAATGAATATATTCAACTTAGGTAATAAGTGTTATTTCTTCCTTTTCTTGAGAAGTGTCCTTGGGTATTGAGTACCATAAACCATTGCACATACAGGGTGAATTTTTAGAGAGAAAATTACTAGCACCTGGATTGCAGTAACATTCAAAGTGTCTTTTGTGTGTTTCCAGCTGGCAAGAGTCCTGCTCATAGAGAATATAAGTTTATAAGTTAAAGTCCTTTTTCTTTATCCAGACCGTCTTATCTCCCTTATCACCTTTCTCATCCCTATCTTATGCTTCTTTAATCATAGTAAAATTGATTTTACTCTAAGTTCTACACAAAGCTCCAGTGACCTATTTTTTTTCCATTTTCTGTTTTATTTACTAAGCCTCATGCTCTATACCTGAAGGCTCTCCTCACATTCTTTTTTATGCGATGCTGACTGATACTACACTTTTCGATATAAAAATTAATGGACCAAATTTGAACTGCTTTTAAAATTTTATAATCAGAATGACAAATGTCTTCTACAATCCACTAAGTTTTCCAATTTTAAAACACTTTCAGGAGACTAAAATATTCTGGGTTCTCTTTATAAATTCTATAAACAAATAATTAATACAAAGCATTGTTTTGTTTTGTTTGTTTGTTTGTTTGTTTTCCCTCCAGGATTCATTCCCACAAAAGTTGGTGCATTCTTAGGGCCCAGTAGAAATGAGAACCCAATCTACTATTCCAGGAACATAAGCACATTTCTGTTCTTGAGCTTCCCAGTATTGATCACTTCTACTTTAAATTTTCTTCATTAGGTTCCTCCACCTAATGCATTTCTTCCCTTTTTCCTTTCTCTCTTTTAAAAGATAAAAAGAATGATTTTATGCCTAGGCAGATTTTTTTCATATCTCTAATTTATATTTGTTTAACTATTTTTCTTGTGGTTTAGCTCTGTTATTACTGTCAGTTCCCTAAAAATGTAACCCAATGTCTTAGATTTAATAAGCACATTAAGAATTTGTGTTGCTATAATCTTAAAAATAGTAGCACAATGATAGACTTGACAGACCTAATTTCTTCAATAGCGTGTATAAATTAGCAGCAATGACACCCATTTCTGGTTCTGCAAAGGGCCTGTACGGACACAGACCCCCCCCAGGAGCCAGAGGGAATAGTGAAGGAGAAGTGCAGGAGCAGGGGACCAAATTCCTCTGTCTCTTCTCAAATCTTTGCATCAATAGTGACTTCTTTGTGGTCCAAGAACAGCAAGATGGACCAAAGCCAGCAGTATTCTAACTGTAATAGACCATGATAATTCAAATGTGTGATTCTAAAGAAGGGCAGAAGGGAAAGTTCACAGCACATCCTCAGGAGTGTGATTTTTAAAAATCTGCCAGAAATCCTAGGGGCATGCAGGACCTTTACGTGACTACCTTGTCTCACAAACACTACAACCCCCTGGTTAAAGTCAATGAGTGGTCAGAAATGAAACTTTTTTTTTTTTTAAGATTTTATTTATTTATTTGAGAGAGAGAATGAGAGAGAGAGAGCACATGAGAGGGGGGAGGGTCAGAGGGAGAAGCAGACCCCCTGCTGAGCAAGGAGCCTGATATGGGACTCCATCCTGGGACTCCAGGATCATGACCTGAGCCGAAGGCAGTTGCTTAACCAACTGAGCCACCCAGGCGCCCCAGAAATGAAACTTCTTTTCAAACAACAACTTCACAACATTCCTCTCTTTTACCTGCATAAATCTTTTAAGGGCTTTCCTCCATCTATTTGTCTTTGCCTGATCTTTCCAGGTGTCAGAAGATGATATTTTACATCTTAGAAGAAACTGTAAGGTACACAGTGTCTCAGGTTAGGTGACACACATTCAAATCTCATGCTATTAAATTTATGGCAGTTATTTGGATCACTTTACATCTAAATTAATCAGTAATTACAAATGCAACACAGATCCATTTCAGTGCAAGTCATCAGAGAACACTTGGAGTTTATTTTTTTTGTAAAGATTTTCTTTTATTTATTTGTCAGAGGGACAGAGGGAGAGGGAAATAGAGAGAGAGAGGGAGAGCAAGGGCACAAGCAGGAGGAGCAGCAGGGCAGAGGGAGAAGAAGCAGGCTCCCCGCCCAGCAGGGAGCCTGATGCGGGACCCAATCCCAGGAGTCTGGGATCGTGACCCGAGCAGAAGGCAGACGCTTAACCGACTGAGCCACCCAGGCGCCCCATGGAGTTTATTTTAAAGAAACATCTTTAGACTTCTTTCACAGAAAAAAAAAAAAATCTATCTGCCACTTTTTTGAAACTAAAAAAAAAAAAAAAAAAAACACGCAAAAAAACTTAATAGCATAATAGCATTCTTTCTTACTCTCTACATAAAAGAGAATTTTTTGCCCCAAAGCGATTTCTGTCCATTAGAGATACTTACCAGATGACTTAAGATCTTCCACACTGGCAGCTTCGGTGGCTATTTGGAAAGCTTCGCTGCCACCGGCAGCTGCACCTGCTGTGAGATTTTGCTTATAGATTCCTTGGTGAGTTCAAAATCTATTGCCTAGATTAGTAAAATGAGCCTAATCCTAAAAGCAATTTTCTAGCATAGTTAAGGAGTTTCCCTAGGTAGAAATGGACTATACAGATACGTTTTTCCTTCGCAAATGTATTGAACTAATGGATACATAGACGATAAATTGTGTATTGGGATATAATTTTCTTCATTAACTAACATTATTGTACTAAAATTGCCTAGGTCCGAGTTTAGCATACAGTTAGTCTTCAGATATGTAATGAGTTGAAGAAGAAGAAGGAGAAGGAGGAGAAAGAGAAGAAGAAGGCGAAGAGGGGGAGGTGGGGGAGGGGGCGGAGGAAGGAGAAGTGGAAGGAGAAGGAGAAAGTAATTGATTTGGAATTATCCGCTTCTTTCTGTTTTATAATTTCATCTGCTTCTGGCAGAAACTATATGAAAGTATTTGTGTTTTGTGATTTTATAACATTGTATTTGTCTCAAAATAGGTAATCTTTGACGTATCAAACTGGAAATGAAAAATCTGATCTTTGTACCATGTTCTCGAAGGCATTGGGCGATGGGGTCCCAAGCTACTACAGCTTTTGCCTCAGCTCCTACCACTCTTCCCAGGTCATTCTGGCCCAGGCACTCTGGTCTCTTGAGGATCTTCCAATATACTAAGAATAGTCTTGCCTCAGGCCCTTTAACGGTGCTCTTCCCTAGGTCTGGAAGTCATTCCTTAGCTATCTGCACAGCTGGTTCCTTTGCTTCATTTAAGTGTCTGCTTCACTGTCATCCAAACAGAGAGGTCCACCCTAAATATCCCCTCAAATACAGCAGTGTCCGCTTCCCCCCATCATTCTCTAGAACACTACCCTGATTCCTCATTCTTCTAATTCTCGCCAACACTAGATATGTTATAGATATTTGCATGTCTGCTTATTAATGGCCTCTTCCCAAAGACTGTAAGTTCCACAAGTAAAAGGACTTTGGGTATTTTATTTGCATGGTAAAGCCCCTTGTGCAAAGTGGCATTTCACAAATATTTGTTTAATAAGTTCATAAAAGAATGATACACTGGATTATGATAGAGTTTTAAGACCATTTTTTCTTTGTTTTCAAAATTAATAAAATGTGATGCTTTTGACAGATTAAATAACCAAAATTGACATTTCTTTTGTTATGAAATTGACATTTTCAGGAATTATATAAAGTAGTAAGTTAAGCTTTTACTTAATGATATTTTAATAGTTTGAAATTATGGTAGAGTAAGAAGACATATTTTGGTAAAGATTTATGGAGTCCCTATCTTATTTATGATCTTATTTATATAGCCAAACCTTAAAGCAGGAACTTGTCTCCAGTATTAAGAATTCTGTTTGCTAAAGTATCAAAAAACCACTAAGTGAGAGGTTTTAAATAAGATAAATAAGATAAAGACAATCTCACAATCATTTAAACTCAAATCAGTGTAACTTCCTTTCTTCCTTTTAAATGAGAATTGGACTACACAGATTTAAGAATGTTTTCAGATTAAGATGCCCATGGTTCCAACATTTTCAATTAACTGAAAAAGTCTGTTTTTACTCAAGATGTCAGAAAATTTTGTTTATTGAAGAGTAAATTGACTTTCTGTTAAACAAAAACCTTATCATGTTTCTCAAAAATAAGCAAATATGTAGAGATCATTTGAAGACTGAATGGCATAGTTTTCTTTATATAGATCACATTGAGTTTAAAAGTGGTTATGTTATTTTTGTTGAGGATTTTCTGAGCATTGTTTTGAAACAAAATTTTTATTTAGTAATCTCAGATGAAGACTTGGCAGAGTGTTGCCATTACAATATTCTTTGCCAGAAAAGTTGAATGAATAAAACAATTTGAAACCCTATATCATTTTCAACAGTTATGCAACATTTTGAGAACAAAAGAATTACCATGTAAAAAACACCCATAGTATGTCCTTAGTGGGTTTTTTTTATTATTTTCCCTAGAAAATATTTATTAAGTCAATAATGAAGCCAGATTTAATATTTTAGATCTCAGTAACAGAAAAAAAAAATAAACCCCCATAACGTTGAAAAATACAGGCTCAGAAAATAACATATACGGGATGATTAAAATACACTACAATGTCTTTGTGCTACTTAATACACACACATGCTCATGCATAATTTTCTAGTATGTGTGCATGTGGCTGATCTGTTGTTCTCATTTCTGACTAGTAAGTGCTAGATCCAACGCAGTTTTAATACTTATTTTTGGCACCATTATTATGCTTTGGATGACCTATAGCACATATAATCTTTTTTTTTTAATAGTGTTGAATACTCGATACCCCTTTTTTTGTTGTTAAAATGGTGTTATTATGCTATGCTAATTTTTTCAGATCTTATGTAGTATTAGTATGAATTTCACTTCTGTATGTCATAAATTATTCCTGGGGTTTTATTCCCTTTTTCAAAAATAAATAATTTTTAAGAATCAATAGAAAGGTAAATGGAAATTATCAGAAAAATACAAGTTTAATTGCTTGGCAAAATATAAATGAACAAACAACAAATCAATCCAATTAGGAAAGTAGAACCAAGTTCCTTTTTTTTTTTTTTTTCTGTAAACTCTACCCCTAGCGTGGGACTCAATCTCATGACCTGATATCAGGGGTCACATAGCCCTACCCACTGAGCCAGTCAGGTGCCCCTAACCAAATTTCATTTTAATCAGTATTCCTTATTATGGTAATCAAAGAGAAAAAAATTTTTTTTCAGAATTCTTAAAGATAAAATAATACAATGTAATTTACCCTAAACAACATTTGAAATTATGTAGAGCAAGTATAAAAATTCAACATTCACTGATTTATACATTCAGTAAGCATTATTAAGAGTTCACTCAGTGATAGTCACAGTCAACAGGTTATAATATAGAGACAAATATATTATACCTGATTAAGATTCTACATCGAATGTAAGAGAACAATGAATATTTTAGCTATAAGCAACAGAAAATCAAACTCAATGATAATAACAATCTGTTTCTCTTCTTTAATAAGAATCTAGCTGTGGGTGGATGTTAGGGTGGGTTTCTTGAGTCAATAATGTCAGGATCAGAAAGAATATCTGGTATTTTCTGTCTGGCCTTTCTGGTAGCAAGAGCTACTGAATCTCTGGGCATCTTCTGTTTCAAAGCAGTACAAATAAAGAAAGAGTGGAAATCAGTTGGAAAGCATGACTTCCTAAGCCACCCCAAGAAATCCATTCACTTATTTAGAGGCTTACACCTTAAGCCTCTAACTGTAGGCAGGCTGGAAAAGTGAGTATTTAATGTTTCCAGCCTCTTTAATAATGGAAACAAAGGAAACAGAATTTATTGTGAACTTTATGAATTTTTGTGGATTTGATCTTTCAATACTCTACCTTTATTATTGTTTTTTATTCTCTATTGTCATAGCTTGAGCATGGGAACCCATTCCAGGTGACCCCCTCATATTTTTGACATGACTGCTTTAAAAAAATGAAAGTTTTCCTGGTTTTCTGATATAAAAAGATGTCCCAGGTTTACCATATACCTTTCCTTCCCCCAGAATAAAGTTAGCCATTTCTACAAGATATTCCAGTTTCTTTCAACAGGGAGTAGAATTAGAGAACACATTCTGTCAGGATGTCTGTTTCTATGGGAGGTGATAAAAACTTTCAGGCAATTTTACTAAAGTAGCAGGAATATTTATATTTATTAAATCATAAGTTTATATTTTCAATCCAATTTTAACAAGTTATGTTATGTCTTTTATTTATAATTTTATTTACTTTCATTTGTTTTATTTTACAAAGTAATGTAAGTTTGGAATTTATTTAGTTAGTTAGTTAGTTAATTTACTTAGAATACATTCCACTAATAAATTCATTCAATATATTGTACTCTAACAGCCCTTGAAATAAGTCTTTTCTGTGTCTATTGTTGGGGAAAGGAAAAAAATTTCCTTCTATCCTTCTAGATCATTTGGCTGATCTAATAAACATTAACATAAAAACAGATTAACAAGAGAAAAATAATGATTACATGTATGTAATTACATGTACATACATGTATGTGTGTATGTAATTATGGGGGCTCCCTAAAAATAGGATATCGAAGGACAAACCTGGCAATTGAGGCTTATATGCCATCTTCAGCTAAGCAATGGGATAGGGGCCTGGGGCTTCAAAGGGAAGGAGGGTGATTCACAGGACTATAGGAAAAGCAGCTGTTTAGTAATTAGATATTTGGTCTTCCATACAGATAGGTCATTCAAATGAAAAAAACAAAACAAAACAAAACAAAAAGAACTATCTCTTAATAGCTTAACTTCATAGCTTAACTATCTCTGTAATAGCTTTCTTTCTGAGCCTCCCCACCATCAAAATTATTTTAGTAGCTTAAGGAAAAGGTAAAAATTTTTCTTGAGTCTGCTGGGTTTTGATTGTCTTTAGCTCAGAATAGTCCACATACCAAAGTGGCACATTTTGAGAAGACTTATTCTGAACCCCTTCACTACATTACTGTTTTGATATATAATCATTTTCACAGGTTCTTTTGTTTTTCACATATGGGTTTAAAAATAATCAATGCATATACATAATAAAAGTAAAACTGTACAAAGATATACATAGAATATCTTGTTTTCATTGCTGGTTTTCCACCATATTTCTTTTCCTTCCCTAATTTTTGTTAGACTATTTATGATCCTTATAAATGTGTGTATGTGTGTGTTTTGCTAATTTAAACAAAATAACATATGCATTGTTTATTCTCCTCACTTATTCAAAAGTTAGTATACGATACACATTATTCTATACTTTGCTTTCTTAAGTTTGCAATATATTCTGGATTTTTTTCATATTAGTACATTATTTTTGAAGATTGCATAGTAGCCCATTGTGTAGATCTGACTTCATAAGTCAGGCTTTTTTCTGGATATGTGGGTCGCGTCTAATGCTTTGAGAGTATGAAGAATGCCACAGTAAATAACTTTGCGCATATATCATTTCATATTTTTAGTATATATGCATATCCCAGTTAGATTCCTCAAATGGACATTGCAGTGTTAAGGATTGTGTGTGTTTTTTGAGATATTGCCAATACTCCTCCACATAGCAACAACAACAATGTCTGGAAGTGTATTCTCACACTTTTCCAGCAAAAATTTGGACTTTTGCCAATTTGCTATGTCAAAAGAATGTTATCTCTGTATAGTTTTAATTTGTATTTGTTTTATATGAGAAATGTGAAACATTTTTTCATTTGTTGGAAGGATATGTGTGTGTGTGCATGTATGTGTGTGTGTGTGTATACATACATATCTTTTCTTCTGAACTATTTGTATCTTCTACCATTTTTCTATTGAGTTTTTTTGTCTTGGTCTTAATTACTAGAAGGCTACTTCTCTATCAAGGAAATTAACATTTGGTAACATGGATGACAAATATCTTTTCTAAGTTGGTTATTTTTATTTTTATTTTCTTTATGGTATTATTTTTGTCATGAACTAATTTTCTTTATTTTTAAGGTACTCAAACTGGACAGTTTTTATTTTTCATCCCAAACTCTCTGAGTTGAAAATCCTCTATGATGAATTTACATATGTGTCTTCACAAAAACATTAAAGTAACTCCTGAGAATTCGTTAGAGAATGTGGAATGCACTGCTGTCATGTCTCAGCTGTTGTCCCTGTAGGATTGCACCTCCTGCCAGGAATGTTTATATGTTCTAACTCTCACTAATCTTTTTTTTTTTTTTTTTTAAGATTTTATTTATTTGACAGAGAGAGACACAGCAAGAGAGGGAACACAAGCAGGGGGAGTGGGAGAGGGAGAAGCAGGCTTCCCACTGAGCAGGGAGCCCGATGTGGGGCTCGATCCCAGGACCCTGGGATCATGACCTGAGCTGAAGGCAGACGTTTAACAACTGAGCCACCCAGGTGCCCCTAACTCTCACTAATCTTTATCCACCATTGCTACAACAGTGCCTGTAGATTCTGTCTTTCTTGCCATGAAATCACACTTGAGCACTTCAAGTGGTAAATACCATATTTTAAAAACTGTCTTTTTGTTTATTTTGCTAAGTGTTATTTGGATTTTTTTATATGTTTGCAACAAAATATTTCATGAGGTTTATTTACATGACAACTTATGTTCATTGCGATATAAAAATAAAGCATAATTTGTATAGAATACCATAGAAAATCACTACATACTGAACACAAGCATACCAACTAATAAGTTCACTTAGTGTTAAACTATTAGGTAATTGATGTTTTAAATGCTTTATGTTATGCAAATGTCCTTGGAGGATTGTTTTATTACTGTTTTAGAGTGTTTATTGACATTTAGGGAAATTAGCTGGAGGTTTTGGATAGGCTGAATGTGATATTATTATTTCCACTTAATATATTGGGATATAGGCTCCCTCTATCTGAAAATTTGCCATTCAGCATGTTTTGCAGCATGGATTAGATTCAGATAACAGGGTTATTTGTGCTTGTATGGTTTCTTCTTTCTTTCTTTCTTTCTTTCTTTCTTTCTTTCTTTCTTTCTTTCTTTTATACATTTGGGATTTACCCTGGTGTTTGGTATAATCTGTAGTTCCAATTTTTTTTTCCTTTTTCCATATGACTATTTGTCCCAACTCCATTTATTAATAGACTCCATCTTTACTGAACTTCTTTGGTATTTTGTAAGTTATGTTCACCTACGTACTTGTGTCTGTCCCTCTCTTGAGCTTATTATTCTTCTTTAGGCTCTGCCTAGGCTTCCTTATCTTCTCATTCTCTTTACCATCCTTAGGAAATTTTAATCATCCTTAGAACTTTATCTTCTATGTGCTGGTGACTCTCAAATACAAGATTCCAGCCCAGTTTTCTCTCAAACATGATATCTGAATATCTAGTTACATACTTGACTTTACTGTCCCAAAGGATTCTCATCTCAAAATGTCCATAACTTAGTCAAACTTCTTCTTCATGCACGTCCCATATTCAGTGTCTTCTTTGTCAGTAAATGGCATGCCTCCTATGAAGTTGGTCAAATATTTATTTCCTCACTCCTCAACCACATCCACATCCAATCATTAATTATGTTCCCATTTTTATTTCTGAAAAACTCAAAATTATTCAGTTCTCTCCACTCTCATTGCTACTACCCTAGCCAAGAAATCGTGACCTGGATTCTTTCTTTCTCTGTTCATTTTTGTACCACTGTAGTTCATTCCTCACACCGTTTCACACACAAAGATCATTTTAAGTAGAGATCTGATCATACCATTTCCTGATCAGAGTCTTTTAATGGCATCTGCTTATCCATATAATAAAGTCTGATATATTTTACATGATTTTTAATGCTCCCCATGATATGTTAACCCCCTTCTAACCCACTTTATTTAAATGTCAGACATATGGATTTCTTTCAATCTTGGAACACATCATGCATTTCTGCTTTGGAAACTGCAATTAGTATCCTCATTTCTAGCAGGAGTCACTCAGCCCTTATTCATTTTCCTGGCTAACATTTTTTTTAAGTCTTAAATGGCATTTCTCAAGGAAGCACTCACTAATTCATTCCTTTAATAAATATGTGTTAAGGTCTAACTATGTATCAGGCACCCTTTGAAGTACTGGGAATACAGCATTTTACAAAATCTTATGGAAACCACATTGTAGTGTGGAGGAAGAAAACACAAGTATGTATAAATAAGTTAATTCACAGAATAATAGATATGGGCAGTGCTGATGTACTTTCATTATGTACTGGTAAGATGGTTGAAATATTCAGATACTGTAGCTGCTGCCCTGAGCTTCCAAATACTTCCTTATGAACTGATTAACCCAGTTCTTCCCCACTTCACTCCCAGATCATCTAATAAACAAAAGGTTAATGACTGGCACAGCAAGGGTTCTCCTGTTCTGCTTCCTGCATTTATTTTGCTTAGTTGGTGCTAAAGCCATTTAATTCTCCAAATGTCCCAAATTCCCATGCACTATTAACTGATCCTTAAGAATTCTGAAGATCTCACCCTTCTGACATGCATGCCCCTGTGACTCTGGTAAACCACACTTAAGCATCATTGAGGAGGTTGTCTAACTGTCTGGCCTACCAAGGCTTCTGTTGCTTAATATTCCTTCACTTCTGGGTTTCCCAGGAACCTACCCAGAATCCAACAGGAGAGATGACATCCTCCTGAGAAAGTACTGGTACAGGAGCAGGAATATGTACAGCACAGCTCTCCAAATCAAGGCTGTGACCATCCTCTGAGTCACTGTCTTGTGGCTGCTGGTGGAAATTTCTTGATGAAAATAGAGAAATGGTGATGATGCAAGAAAGAAGGAAGAATTTCCAGAGAGTAGAGTTCAGGGAATGGAACTTTGTACACAAGTGTATGATCTGGCTTATAAATGCAGGAGTGGTTCATACAAAGTAGCAAGATGTACAAGGGGATGTACAAGCAATAATTTCCATTTTCCAGTAAAATAAGAAATATGTCATTAAGTGAGAGTGAATATGTAGAAGATTATAGACTCCTTAGTCTATACTACTTTTCTTTTCTAAGAGAGGGAGAGAAAGGAGAGAGAGAAGGGGGGAGGGACAGAGTGAGAGGGAGAGAGAGAAACTTAAAGAGGCTCCACGCCCAGCACTGATCTGGATGCGGGGCTCAATCTCATAACTCTGAGATGGTGACCTGAACCCAAATCAAGAGTTGGACACTTAACCAACTGAGCCACCCAGGCAACCCTACATTAAATATTCTTGCTACATATTTTCTTACAGCTCTTTATGTACTGTAACTCTTATATTTTTAATTTCTTATAAAACATATGTCTGGATTGTACATTCTACCATCTTGTTTTCAGCTTTCTCTGACATAGTATGGCCATACAGTAAATACTGATTGAACTAAAATACGATTTAAGATATGAAATGAAATGGAAAACAATGGCATGAAACAGAGTGGGACAGTATGGAATAATTTCCAGTTTGAATGACTGTGGTTATTTACTGAAAAAAGAAGGCAGTCAGAGAAGAATGTTTATGAAGAATGATAAATTTGGTTTTGAGTATGTTGATTTTCATGCAGCTAGAATCCATCCAAATGGAGCATTTACATAAGAAATAGGATGTACAAGTGGAGAGTTTAGGAGTGAGATTCATGCTACATACATAGATTTGGTTATTATCAAGCTCTAAGGGTATAAGTAATAGTTGAAACTATGTATTTGTGTGTTTTGTCACCTAGACAAAGAATGCTTTGTAGTTAAAAGCCAAGGAGGCAAAAATAAAGCCTGAGATAACACCAACATGTAAGTTCATGAATTGGATTTTACACTTACATTTCCTTTTCTTGTTTGTCCTTAAATAATTATTTGTGATCTCCTCTCCCCCCATTTTTTTTTCTCTGCCTGTGCCAGGATAGATTTTAACCTCATAGAAGGTAACGTTTAAGGCTTTTATTTTCTGAACTCAAAGTGTGGATCGCATTGAGTTTGGTAATTAGTCACCTACTTCTCTAGCTATGTTGGTATTACTAGAGGACATGCATATTAAGTTAAGGTCTAAACTTAGAAAACTCCTTGGGAAAGCTAACATGGGTGACATAAAGTAGTAGAAAACAAAGTAGTTTAAAAAATGGCACGCAGGTATTGACAGCTAAATCATTTTTCAAAAGTTTTGACTATTGCATAACTTCTCATTTCTTTCTTTTATCTAATATTGTCCCTAATCCTTGCTCATTCAAACCCTATTATGTAACAATACATTTCATTTTCCCTTTGAAGAACTCCCGTATCCTTGTTCTTTATAATATAAATATAGTCCACTTTGGGACACAGAACCTAACACTTAAAGTACTATAGGCTCTTCTCCATTATAAGCATTAAAACCAGGGTGAGACTAACGTCACTAATAAGCAAAGATATTGAACCCTACTGAAGACCTTTTTCAATGAAAACAATCAAAAGCACATGTGTGAAAAAGAAAAACTGACACTTCAGGGTCCATAGGGCAGTAGCTGGTGGCAATTTAGCAAGGCAATAAACAGCTTTTAATAAAACTAAATTTTATTAATGAGGCAAGAATTCTGGTTTTCCCCATAGGAACTACATGGTCATCAAATGCTGGGAAATAGTCCGAGGGTTGGGGGAGAGAAGATGCTAGTGGACTCAGAAAGCAGTTCCATTGTTTTTTGCTTTTTAATGTAACAAATGTTCTGCTGAAATTAGAGTAACAGAAATATTGTGGGGGTGCCTGGGTGGCTCAGTCGTTAAGCATCTGCCTTCGGCTCAGGTCATGATCCCAGGGTCCTGGGATCGAGTCCCACATCGGGCTCCCTGCTCGGCAAGAAGCCTGCTTCTCCCTCTCCCATTCCCCCTGCTTGTGTTACTGCTCTCGCTATCTCTCTCTCTGTCAAATAAATAAATAAAATCTTTAAAAAAAAAAAAAAAGAAATATTGTGACTTATTTTCCTTATAACATCAAGAAGAATTTTAGTGTAGATTATGGTGAATTCTTATCCTTTTATTCGTATATTGAACCAGAGCTTCTAGAAATGATAAGAATTCAGACTGTTAGAATTCATGTGCAAACTGATCAATTTTGTTTTTGTTTTTAGGACCACTGACTTTTAAGCCTGTCCCTAGATAGACCCTGTCCTCAAATCTTTTTCTTGCCCTGTCCTTCTAGCCACACCCATGCTGTTGTGTTTCCCCTCCCATCTAAAATCCATTGCTTGTTGTAGTCCTGGAGCTGACTCAACGGATTCAGTGTCTGTGTGTAGACACAGCTGGTGTGTTTATTCCCCTGTATATTGTATTAACCTACTGAGGTGGGAAGTGATAGAGTAAGCAGGCATGACTTCAAGGGGAGAAAATGGCATCCATAAATATGAGGGAAAAGAATGCAATGCAAATTGATGATCAGAACAACAATGCTGTGAATAATGCACCCACAAAGTGAAAAAATATATATACTCGGCAATTGCTACACTCCCTATGTTTGATCTTGCATGCTGTTTAGCTACCTTTGAACATTTTGAGGGACAAAACTAAGAACAAAAGATTTAGGACACTCCAATAGGCAAATCCTTGCCTGGCTTGTCAAATTGTACATACTTACTTTACAATTTATCACAGCTGGTATTCCTGACCTGACTCCAGGCTAAAAGATTCAAGAGCAGCATGCTCCTATACCTCAGCATACTCAACTATAGACATATTTGATAGCTTCTTTGGAAAAGTGTATCATGCTCAAAGACAAAATAACTGGGAGGTTTTAACCTCACAAATGCTGAAATAGAATTTATTTTCTTTACGTTTATTTTTATTTTGATCATGTGTTTTGTTCCACATGTACTTTTATGTATTGCTCTGCTAGATTATGAACTCCTGTAGTGTATGGACTTCACCTACAGTGTCGAGCAAAGTACCAGCTATCAGATGCTACTCCATGCAACTGTGGAATGTCCAATATGTGAAAAGTGGAGTACGTTTGTTTATGGATAACTTCAATTGTGGATTAGCCGCTAAATGATAGAGCCTATGCTAAATTTTCAAGATGCGAATGTGACGAAAAGGCCCCCTCAAGTCATGGGAATTTCTTTCTTTTTGTTTGTTTCTCCATAAGTAATAACATATGCAAGGAACTGGAGGTTAGTTGGAGAATAAGACGTTGTTCCTATACTTATAAATTTGTGAAGCTTGTTTTCTAGTTGAGATGAAGGCAGCAAAACATTATGGATTTTTAATTTTAATTACAATTTGATCATACTACAATCAAATATGTGAGTGTGTATCAGGGGAATAATCCCTAATCTGGAAGGTTGTATCATAATGTATTTTTGTTTGTCGTTTGTTTTAGAAAGTGACATTTGAGTTGAACTTTAAAGATTGAAAGTGTAAGTATGTTGTTGGAAAGATCATTCCAAACAGGGTATGGTTCATGCAAAGATCACGAAGAGGAAAGATGAGAAACAGAAGAATCTTAAAAAATATATATATATGCTGAGGCTGAAAGACAGAGCTTCAAGAAGAAGTTGGTTATAATGTCATAACCATTAACAAGTGTCTACAAAAATTTCGAGTTTTTTTTTTAACTCTCATTTAAATCAAATAAGCTACGATTTCATTTTAATCATGCTGCCAACATAATTATGAGTCAGTGCTGTCAAATATTCTTGCATACTAGCTATTAGCATTCTGCCATTCTTATGAAAATATTTAGATTAAATCACACAAGAATAGACAACATGCAAAATGGGTAAGAACTCTTTAGAGCCACTCTATAAATTCTCACATGTTCGACTAGGTCAACCTCACACCAACACACACCTCATTAACCCCAGTGTCACTTTTCACATTGTGTCTTCCTCAGGCGCACTGAGATACGTATCACTGCTGACGCCTGCTTGGCTTCCTTCGACTTTCTTGACACTGTTTTATCAAAACCCTTTTGATCCCTCTCTTAATAATGTCATAAATATTTGGAACACTGTGACAGTTGATAGCATTTATAATAAAATTAAACTTTAATTCAAATTATTAACAGATTAGGTTAAAGAGTGGAGTGATTGCAATAGACAGAGCTTGCTTTGATCTGAAGCTTAATGTAGTGGTCAAATCCAGCCCCCTAGAGCCACCTGGAGCCACCAGTCTACATCTGGCAAGACTCTGTTATTTAATTTTCTTTGCCTTAAAGATTTCATATGGAGATGGATGGCAAAGGTCTGAGGGGGATCTCTGCTTCTCTATTTTCACTGAACAAAATACCAGTAAGTAGATTCTCTCAAAAATTACTTTTTTTCTTCTCACTTAATGAGAGAGATAGAAAGAGAATCTAAATTTGCTCACTTCCCATACGACTTTCTTCTACTCTTATTTAGCTACCAATAGAGATTATATACTTTTTCTCATTATCTGTATTTAGTGGACTGTTTCCATTTCATGCTTGGGTAAATTGATTTTTGATAATAACTTTTAATTAACCTTCCTTCCCTCCTCCCTAATGATTTTGTTATTTGGATCTTTATTCAACAAAATTTAACTCTTTTGACTACTTCATCCATAATTAACTTTACATTTAGCATCCCTGCTACTTTACCCTCTGAGGTTTTATTATTATTATTATTATTATTATTATTATTATTATTAAAAATCTATTTAAAAAATCTGTTTAACAAATCTTTATTTGTAGGTAGCATGAATTATGTGAATTCATACTATAACTTCTCACAGCATCCTACAGTTGCTTCCTGTCTTCTTATTCTCCTTCCTCTTCTTTTTTTTTTTTAACACTCAGCTTATTTGTGAATTCTTCTTCCATAAGAGGTGGTCTTCATCTATGAGTCACAAGTCATGGCTTTCATGTTTACCTTGGTGTCTTCAGCACTTAAAAGTTCCTGAAATATAAAAGACACTCAACAAATATTTAATGATTCAGGGCACTTATACATACCGAGCACCTACTATGTGCAGACTGTCTCATGAGTGCTCTACATAAGGTATTTTACTTAACTATCAAAGTAATTCAGATCCCATTATGTGATATTTAAATTTTGCATTGTTTTTAGGAAATTGAGCATTATTTTTTATTTAAATGTGGAAATACTTTAAAACTAATCTCTTCTTGATGGAAGAAAAGAGGTGAGGATAGGGGAGCTTTTTTTAATTTTTTTTATTAACATATAATGTATTATTTGTTTCAAGGGTACAGGTCTGTGATTCATCAGTCTTACACAATTCACAGCACTCACCATAGCACATACCCTCCCCAATGTCCATCACCCAGCCTCCCCATCCCTCCCACCCCCCTCCACTCCAGCAACCCTCAGTCTGTTTCCTGAGATTAAGAGTCTCTTATGGTTTGGCTCCCTCTCTGGTTTCGTCTTGTTTCATTTTCCCCTCCCTTCCCCTATGATCCTCTGTCTGGTTTCTCAAATTCCTCATATCAGTGAGATCATATGATACTTGTCTTTTCTGATTGACTTATTTCGCTTAGCATAATACCTTCTAGTTCCATCCACGTTGTTGCAAATGTCAAGATTTCATTTTTTGATGGCTGCATAATATTCCATTGTATATATATACCACATCTTCTTTATCCATTCATCTGTCGATGGACATCTCGGCTCTTTCTATAGTATGGCTATTGTGGACATTGCTGCTATAAACATTGGGATGCACATACCCCTTCGGATCACTACATTTGTATCTTTGGGGTAAATACCCAGTAGTGCAATTGCTGGGTCGTAGGGTAGCTCTATTTTCAACTTTTTGAGGAACCTCCATACTGTTTTCCAGAGTGGCTGTACCAGCTTGCATTCCCACCGAGAGTGTAGGAGGATTTCCCTTTCAGATAGGGGAGCTTGTTTATCTCTGTATCCCAAACCCTTAGCATTTAGCAGATGCCTAAAAATAATTTATGGAACTCTACTTATCTCAATGCAATATTTATTGATTCATCAGCTACTATACACCAGTTATTTAAAAATTTCCACCTTCAGTTTTAATGCTAGCTCACAGGTGTTTAATTGTTTGTAATTAAAAAAAAAAGTTTATTTATACTTTTAGGAAGATCTTTGGTGGAAAATGGCAGGGGACTACTTCTATTGTTTTAGTATTTTACTCCAAGCAAAGAGTAAACTCTAAAAGCAGAGGACACATGGAGGGAGGCTGCATATGCTCTGAATCAGTATCCAATATATGATGCTGTTTCTCTGATAGCCAGGATTGAGAGGAATCAAAGGGTGGAAATAGGAAAGGTACCGCTCACTGTTACCCCTAAAGGCTCACTAGTAAAATTTTGCTTCCTGTTCCCACACTGTATGCTCTGCTGGTTTAGAGATCTAAGTTCCAGAAAGAGCAATGCTTCCACCAGAAGGAGAAATGCTTCCATGACACTAATTCCATTGAACTGCAAATTAAAACTGCCACCTGGCTACTTTGAGCTCCTGGGTGCTTCTGAATCAGCAGGCACCAAAGGAAATTACTGGGTTGGTTAGAGTGATTGATCCTGACTACGAAGAATAAATTAGATTAGATACGGAGGTGAGGAAAAGTATGTCTGAAATACAAATCTCTTAGGGCATCCCTTAGTAGGTTTTGGACCCAATTCCAAGGTGTTTGGGGGAGGAAGGGAGGAAGCAATGCTCAGGACACCAGCTCAGTATCCTACAATTCAACTCAGTTCTAACACTGCCCAGAAATAGCATCAGATTTCACAAGTAAAGGGTTCAGTTCAACAGACCCGCTGTTCACTTTAGATGCCAGTTGCAAGTCCAGGTAGCTAGTTACCTGTACTGCTGACTGACTGGCTATAAATTAGAGGGTCCCACGATCCCCTCTTTGGGTTTGATTAATTTGCTAGAGTGGCTCACAGAATTCAGAAAACCTGTTTACGTACTAGACTTTTGGTTTATTACAAAGGATATTAAAGCTAGACCAACGGCCAGATGAAAAGATACACACATGAGGTTCGGAACAAAAGAGCTCTGTCCTCTCGGAGTTTGGGGCCCAGTATAGTGGCTTGTGGAAGCTCCTCAACCTAGAAGCTCTCCAAAACCTCTCTTTTTGGTTATCGTTAACATAGACCCAGTTGTGGTGTAAAGAGACTTGTTATGAATAACAAGATAGCCATTTCACCTTTGGCTCTGAAGTAGTTTCCAGAAATGAGGACAAGAGACAAAATATTACAAAAGATGCCCTCATTCCTCTTATCACTCAGGAAATGTCAACTGTTTGGGGAGTTATAAGCCAGGAACCATGGACAAAGACCAAATATGTATGAGAAATAGACTTTGGTCATCTGAATGACCAAATACATATTTCTTATAAATCACAATGCCTCAGTTACCATGTGTTGTGATTAAGACCAATGAAAAAACTACAACAACCCAATCCAGGCATGACTATTAATGACCCAATTCTTTCAGGAATGAAGTTTTACACCACACTGCAAGTAAGAACTACCATCAGATGAGGTGCTTATGTAAGGCAAAAGGAGTACAGACGTTCAACATCACTAATCATCAGGGAAACACAAATCAAAATCACAATGCAATATATCACCTTACATCTGTCAAAATGGCTAATATCAAAAAGACAAGAAATAACAGGTGTTGGCAAAGATTTGGAGAAAAGGAAGCCCTCCTGTACTGTTGTTGGGAATGGAAACTGGTGCAGCCACTGTGGAAAATAGTATAGAGGTTCCCCCAAAAAATAAAAAATGAAAATATCACATGATACAATAATTCCACTACTAGGTACAGTATCAATAATACAATAATTCCACTACCCAAAGAAAATGAAAACACTTTCAAAAAGGTATATGTGTATCTCTATGTTTATTGCAGCATCATTTATAATAGCCAAGATAGAGAAACTAAATATCCATCGATGGATGAATGAATAAAGATGATGTGATATATATGTTATATCACATATATAGATATCGTATGTACATAAAGAAATATTACTCAGCATAAGAATGAGATCATGCCATTTGTGAAAACATGGATGGACCTAGGGGATATTATGCTAAGTGAAATAAGTTAGAGAAAGAAAAGTATATGATTTAATGTGGATCTTATATGTGGAATCTTAAAAACAAAACAAATGAACAAACAAAACAAACCATAAACAGACCCATAAACAGACAACAAACTGTTGGTTGTCAGAGGGGAAGGGGGTGAGAAGACAGATAAAATAGGTGAAGTGAGGTAGGAGGTACAGGCTTCCAGTTGTGGAATGTATAAGTCATAGAGAAGAAAGGTAGAGCATAGGGAATATCGTCAATGGTATTATAATAGTGTTCTATGGTGACAGATGGTAGCTATACTCGGGAGCACGGTATAATGTGTAGAGTTATTTAAATAACTATTTTGTATGCCAGAAACAAATGTAAGATTGTGTGTCAACTATACTTCCATTTTAAAAAGTCACATTTAAAAAATCACATTTGCTACAAAACTAAATATGAAGATTTTTTTTTAATTGCTTTGTTTTTTAATCAAGGCCTCAGGTAAATTACAAATATTAATTATTTTTATTTTTTTTAATTTTTTAAATTTTTTTAATTGCTTGTTTTTTAATCAAGGCTTCAGGTAAATTATTTAATGTTTTCACCACTTGTTTATTACATATAATTAAGAGTTAACTGTTTCAGGATGCCTGGGTGGCTCAGTTAAGTGTCTGCCTCTGGCTCAGATCATGATCCTGGGGTCCTGGGATCAAGTCCCACACTGGGCTCCTTATTGGTGGAGGAGCCTACTTCTCCCTCTGCCTACTGTTTCCCCTGCTTGTGCTCTCTCTCTGACAAATAAGTAAATAAAATCTTTAAAAAAAAGTTAACTGTTTCAATTCTAGTCCCCAAAATAAAATTATAAAGAATTTAACAGTTTAGTTTGTACATAGCTTTATAGATGCATATGTTTTTATATAATCATACTATTATTTCTCATGAAAAGTAACTAAACAGATTAAATACAGGAGTCAGTTGTTATTCTTAAATCAACTGCAAAATATACTGAATCATTCATTAGGGGTATATAGTAATTGGTATTAAGGACTTGTTTTATTTTTAAATACATTGTTCTTTAAAAAATCTCCATAATATTTTAATGATTGGAAATTCTCTAATGATAAGAGAGAAGAATGGAATTTTTATTGGCTAGTTATTTAAAAAGTGTTAAGAATTATTAATTCTTCTATATTTTTACCTGAAGGCAGTTATATAAAATGATTTGCTATATGAAGTCAAATTCAGCACATTGTATCTTTCTAAAATATATTTGCTTTTAAATCATTTGTATATGTAGTAGTCTTTATATATATATATATATATATAGTAGTAATCTAATAACTACTAGTAATCTAATAACCACTTTTGGCCTTTAGACACTTTGAAGTCAAATCTCCCTGAGGATTTTTATTTCATTTACAAGTGTAATTTGTTTGAAAATATAACAGATTTCCCTTTCTTGAAATGGCTTGTGTTAGAAAAGGACATAAATGCTAATAGGAGCACAGATGGAGGCTACAGTACTGGGAAAATCAACTCTGAATACATTCATTGACAAAAATATATTATGTGTGACTTTTAGACCATATATTCACACAATTTAAGGATAAAACAGAGCTTGGAAGGGAAGGAGGCAGTTCACAAAGCAAAAGCTTTATTTTTTAAATTAGTAATGTTTTTCTATTTGTATGTATGTATGTCTTTATTTTATGAGAGATTTGAGGTGACTAAATCAAAATATTTTGAAAATAGCCTGTTGAAGTTAGCAAAATAACCATTAAGTAATAATCAATAACTAATTTTATTTTTTTTAATTATTTCACCAGATTAGCCTTTGAAAACAAAAATAACAAGAGTAATTGTATTAATCAGTCATTTTTATTCTACATGAAAATGTAAAGCTTGGGAAAAAATAACCATCATGAGGCAATAGAAATATAATGATCACTATAAAGCAGGGATTTTTCTTTTTTTAAAGATTTTATTTATTTATTTGACAGAGGGAGAGACAGCGAGAGAGGGAACACGAGCAGGAGGAGCGGGAGACAGAGAAGCAGGCTTCCCACTGAGCAGAGAGCCTGATGCAGGGCTCGATCCCAGGACCCTGGGATCATGACCTGAGCCTAAGGCAGACGCTTAAAGACAGAGCCACCCAGGTGCCCCAAAGCAGGGATTTTCAATAGAGGTGATATTGATCCCCAGGGCGAAAGGACTGTCCTGGGAGGGTGAAAAAAAATAGATATTAAATAGTTTTGTGCCTCCATAGTTCAAATCTATGAATTCCTAGGTATTTAATATTTTTTGTTAGTATCATTATAATTTCTTCTTAGAGACAATAATGAAAAAGATTGAGAGTATGCTATAGAGTATGTCAACATTTTTAACTGTATAAAAAAGTAATATTTAAAAGCAAAATATTTGTACATAAACATAAAACACATACGTATTAAAATTCACTTTTGTGTAGTTGCCGTGACATATCTCAGATGTTTTCTTTAGGCTAATTTCAAATCTGCTCCCAGCCAAAAAAAACAAAAGAAAGAAAGAAAACAGTGTCGTGAAATGTATAAGGGTAGATAGATAGATAAATATTTAAAGGCATTATCATCTCTCCTCACCTGGTTTCAGTATTTTCTAATATGTGAATTAAAATATCTACAGATAAAATATTTTTAAATCTTATTAATTCTTTGAGCCTCAGATGGATTAAACTAAACTAATTTTATTAATGAAAAAAAGAGAAAGCTGAATAAAAAAGTAGACTGGATAAAAACTCTTTCAATGGACCTTTAATCCTTTTTTTTATAAATGCAAAATTCTAATATATTCTTTTTATAAGGAATTTTGGAATCAAGTTTTTTCTTTTCTTTTTTTTTTTTTTAATAGTGGAACAACACTGACATCCAGTAGTTAAGTGAATCCCAGCAGCATTTTTAGTATTGATAGAAATATACAATCAGGAATAAACATGCACACATACACTCACACACATACTCATTCTGCATCAATTATATTTAACAGGGCTTCCAAAATATTCTTTTGCACTTTTCTTGTTCTGGTCTGAATAAATTTTAGAACATAGTTTGAGTCGAAAGTTAATGCTGTCGCTTGTATTATTCTAACTCTCCATATGATATTCTATATTCCAGTGAATTACTCATCATCAGTCTACTGCCAGTCTATTCCCTAAAGTTTCGCTTCCAAAGTTCAACATTATAGTGCAAACAAATCACTTTTTTTGGATTTTTCAGCCCTACTCCCAGGAGAATGGAGAGAGGCAATAGATTAGAAAATGAAATTATGAAATAAAGACTAATCACATAAGGGAAATGTAATGTCATATTTGTCTTTGTATCTCTTCTTAGTCTTGGTAATAATATTCTTCAAACTATTTCCTTGAGTTATGTATACAGAAAAATGTACATCTTATTCAGACATTCAATAGATTCAAAAGACATTCATCTATGTCCTGAAGGTCATGCGTGATGCAAAAATAAACAGTGTAAAATTATGTGCTAATGCTAAAGTATGAATGGCAATTAAAACTCATGACCTGGAAAAAGTATAAGCACCCTGTGATTAAGGCATCTGAAAGATAAATATGAAATGAAAGTAAATAAATCACCCTTACCACAAGTAGTTATGTTTTAGAAAGCACTGTGCCCTTTAGAGTCCAGCTTCTTATTGCACTTAAATTAAATCGTTCTATAACCTAAATGCTTGAGAACAAAGAAGGTTTGGTCCTTATGCAACCCTAATTTTCTGGTCTTCTTATACAATGCCATACACTGAAACAAATCATTTTCTTCATAACCCTCTTCCTTTAAGGTTGCCTTTCCATCATACATAGCGGAGAGCTGGCCACTTGGGCCTAGAAAAGAAAGAAAAAGAGAGAACTTAATGAATCAGTAAGTGCTTTTCAAAAAAGGTACAGAAAAGTTCTGTGTAAATGATGTATGCTTTTTTAAATGAAATTTTCCCTCAACTATAATTCATAAATGAAGTTCTGATTATTAACATTAGGTTTAATGTTCTGTGCATAACTAAGAAAATGTTTTATTTCTATCTGGAACTTGAGTCTTTATGTAGCTAGCCATCCCTTTGAAAAAAATGGTTGCTATAATATATATCTGGAGCAGGCCATATTGTACTTTCCAAAGAGAGTTATAAGCAGTTAAATTTGTTGCTTTGAGATCATTTTAGGGTCATAAACTCTTCAAAGACATTTCCTTGCTTTGGAAATTCTTTTCCTCTCTACGTGCAATTGAATGTCTTAGAATAAGCTCTTCACCACACGGGCTGCATCCAGGAACTTGCTGTGCTTCTAATAATTACTCACCTTACTGCTGTTCAGCTTCAGAAGGGAAAACTGCTGTGGAGAAATAGCTCTAGTAGTCTGGAATAGAGAATAAAATACATTTTCCTGACAGTAATCTCCACCTCATTGTAAATTTTCAGTTGGCTTATGTGAAGCTTACCATTAAAAAAAATAAAATGCAGTCTATATGTGTAATGGATTTTTCTTAAAAATTGTTATACGAAGGAAGATCAACAAAGTCTTCCAGTTTGGTGCATGAGTTGCCCAGAGTATCACTGGACTAAAAAGACCCAAATTGGAACCAGCACTGTATAGGACAGCTGTTCCCATTTCTTCCCCTGAAGGGTTCCTGTGCATTCCTTTCCCGGCAAACAAAGGGAACTTGGATGGCCAAAAAAAAAAAAAAAAAAAAAAGTTTATGTTTACATGATGCCAAAATAACCAGAGAATTATGTCAAAAAATTTAATTCACAAAAGAAAATTGTCACCATGGAATAAAATAATATACATTAAATGATATTGATAGTTTGTAATACAGATCACCAAATAAATCAATAATGATAAATACATACCATATTATGAATCTTGACACATTTCACACTTTATCAGGCTATTTTGACAACTGTCAATTGTAAAGACACTTGGAAATATGTTTCTTTTTCTCATCCCACTTTATTCTTTAGGGCTTGATATGAAATTAACCAATTCATTTACTTGTTCAATAACTATTGATCTAGTGCTTGTTATATTCCAGATCCTTGATAAGGGTGAAGAACTTATAGATGAAAATGCTTAACTTCTACCCTAAAACATTCTTATAATTAACTATCATAAAATGTTCTGTGGGAGTAAGCTATCCTATGTATATACCTTTTCTAGAACAATAATTCAAATTGTTTATTAACAAATGTGGGTTATTTACAATGACAGAAAGAAATATGAAATGAAGGTCAGACCTCTTGTGTAGTGCATAGATTGACACTTGCTGTCTTTTAAAAATTCAATATTTATAAAACAAATAAATCCTTTGTGGTGCCACCTCATCTGAACAAGACAGAACTGTCTGAACAAGACAGAACAGGGTAATAAAGTAAACTCCAAAGAAACCATATCTTGGTTGATGATGGCCTAATATATTCTATCAATATATAAAGCAAGATAAAAAATGTAAATAAAAACCAAGTGAAATTCACCCCCACACATATATTTAGAACTAAAATCAGATAGAATGAATAGAAAAATGGTGAGCTGGGCAGAATAATGCTCCCCTCTCTAGAGGAGTCTATCTTCCAATCTCCAGAATCTGTGAATATGTTAGGTTATATGACAAAAGGGACTTCCAGTTGCAGATACAACTAAGGTTGCTAATCAGGTGACCTTAAAATAGTAAAATTATTCTGGATTATCTAAGTGGGCCCATCGTGATCAGAAAGATTCTTAAAAGTAAAAGGTGGGGGCAGAAGAGGGAGAAAGCAAGAGATGTCACAGCAAGATAGGCTCATTCCAATGTCACCGGCTGTGAGGATGGAGGAATGGGGCCATGGGCAGTCTCTAGAAGCTGGAAAAGGCAAGGAAAAAATTCCACCCTGAAAGAACAGCCCTGCCAGTTCCATGATTTTGGCTCAATGAGACCCATTTCAGACTACTGACTTGCAGTATGGTAAGGTAGTGAATCTGTCTTACTGTAAACCACTAAGTCTGTCGTAACTCACTATAGCAGGAATAGGAACCTAATACAGATGGGTTCAACAGAGAAAAACACATTACTAAATTTGAAAAACTCTCCTAAAAGCCAATAGGGAATGTTAAAAAAAAAAAAAAACAACACTGTGAGATATAAACATGGCAAAATCAAGACAAGTGACCTGGGGAAGGAGGGTGTGCTGCAGAGCAAAGGAACTCGTCGCAGAGGAAGAAACCGGGGGTCCGAAAGGTTAAATACATGCTCTAGGTGACGGTTACTGTGAGGTGGAGCCAAGCTGCCGGCGCCAGAACTCTCTTGTCACAGGTGCCTCCCTAAGGTAAAGAGCTTATCAGGGAACCAGAGCTGATCACATCTCAGACAGCTCCCCTGCCTCCCCATAGTCATCAGACTGTTGACTATGTTGTCTAACATTTTATAGAACATACCTGCACTTGACCTAGATCCCTTAGGCTTATCTTCAGTATCGTCTTCACCTCATCAAGAATGCAAACCCCTTACGTGCAGAAACCTGATTCATCACTGTATCTCCAGCGCCTGAAACTATGACTGATCCACCACAGTTTTTTGAGGAATAATTTGTAGACTATTAACTCTGCCTAAGCCTGGGGACGTTCTTCTTAGGTCACCCTCACTGCTTATATAATGAGGATTAAAATAGACTTCAGGGAGTCTAGCTAGCAGTCAGTTTATAAGGAAACCGTGGCAGGAGCAGCTGGGAATGGGACAAAGGGAAGGCGAACACTTTGCTGGTGTAAAGTGAAAACAGCTGTTGAAATGAAGTGCATTCTGGGTACTGGAGGTAAGGGACTAGGGATGTTTTCTAGGTAGCAAGACAATTTAAGTTACTCACTTCTTTCCTAAATCTAGAGAGATGTGTGGAATAGTTCCTTATTTCAGCTGCTATAAATATATTGAATTAGGAGAGGGATACACCTTTAGCACTTGTAAGACCATGAGACAGAACAAACAGAAAACAACACTGCAGAATTGTAAAAATGTAATTAATAATGGCTGTATTTTAGAGATTGAACTTTGGATAGTCACAGAAACAGACATAAATTTACAATAGCTAATTAGTTAATGCTCAATCTGAAGGGAGTCAATATGTAACAGGTATGGACATGGAATACAGAATTTGATCCTTGGAAATGAATTGATGAGAAAAGAAGACAACGATATAGTATCAGGAAGGAGATGCTCTCCCTGTCTCATTTTGCTCCAAGTGCCCAAATGACGAGGCATTTATAGGGAATGCTAGAATTGCACAGTAATCATACTTATGTACTATATATACTAATTCTAGTACATATGCATGTATCACACACATATACTCTGGTTAAATTTATGAAATCAAATTATATAATCTAATATTTATATACCAAATGCTATCATATGCATGAATAGGATAAAATTATATATGGTGTGTGTGTGTAGATTCATTTCAATGGCTTTCTCTTATTTTTTTAAACTTCTGAATTTTTTATTATTTTGTTTTTCATCATGACAAGTGTACTCCTTAATCCCCATCACCTATTTCACCCCTCGCTCTCCTCACCTCCCCTCTGGTAACCATTAGTTTGTTCTCTATAGTTGAGAGTCTGTTTCTTGGTATGTCTCTCTCTCTCTCTTTTTTTTTTTTTTCCATTGCTCGTTTGTTTTGTTAAACTAATGAATTTGAAATAAAATAAGTAAGACCATGATGAGTAACTGGCACTGTACTTTCCTTCCCACCCTAAATAATGATCGAACTAATGAAAATGTATGTGGTAACTACTATCAGATAATGGTGCTCCAGCATTGCGATCCTTGAGAGAAGGGAAGCGAGCCCCAGTCTTCCCTGGTTCTTTGGCAAGGCCAGTCTTCTAACTGTGTGCAGTTTTGGAAGCTAAGGCAAGCATAGCACTTTGCTGAGCCGAAAGGAGAGAGTCGATGACTTCAGAAGTACTGTGTTGTGTGTAGAGTGCCGGAGGGCAGGGAGCTGTGTAAATGGGCAAGGTCCAGAAGTCTGTGCTGGGGCTCCGTATGAGTTGTTGGCTGAAGACAGGCTACATATGCCCAGGGCAAGATTCCGAGAAACAAATATTTCCTGAGACTGGCTGAGGCCGAGACCAGCTGGAGATGACATGGGTGATAGGGAAATTCCTTGTCAGCCAGGGTAGGGAAACCTTGCTTAGCACCTTGCACTTTCAGCTGAGATGCCCAGAGAGGCCACACTTTAGAATAAGAATCACCTTCTGGTGTAAAGGCCGTGCCTTGGGACAAATAACAAAAACAAAATCGACCTACCTTAACAAAGAATAAAATCAAGCCTGAAAGAATTAAGACTCTCTCCCAGCAATTTAATTGCCTGCCAGGACACAATTCAATGTCCTTTAAGAGAACAGAACAGAGGGGCGCCTGGGTGGCTCAGTCGTTAAGCGTTTGCCTTCGGCTCAGGTCATGATCCCAGGGTCCTGGGATCGAGCCCTGCATTGGGCTCCCTGCTCCGCGGGAAGCCTGCTTCTCCCTCTCCCACTCCCCCTGCTTGTATTTCCTCTCTCGCTGTGTCTCTCTCTGTCAAATAAATAAATAAAATCTTAAAAAAAAAAAAAAAAAGAGAACACAACAGAATCCAAACCCGCTAAATTGTATCATGCAAGGTATTTTACATATAATCAAGATTATTTATATGAATAAGCAACCAAATGTGACCTATAATTAAAAAAAAAAAACAAAACAGCTAATTCAGGACCTTAGTAACCGAAATGATGGAATCGATAGTAAAGAGCTTTAAAATAATTATAAATATGGCCGAAAACATAAAAGAAAAGATTGACATCATCATTTAACAGTTCAATTAACGTTCCGCTCTCATTTCCTATATGGCTTCCTTAAGGAAATGATGTTTGAATGGAAATCATTAAAGATGAGTAGAAATTATTAGTTCTGATTCCACATTAACCATTAATTTACTCATCTCTGAGCTCCAAGTGTCACACTCATGGATATGTCTATTTTGTTTACTAATACAGTTACAGTGCCTGACCCATAGCTGTGTCCAATCAATGAGCCTTTCATTTAGCTGCCCATAACGTAGGGAAGGGTTTTTATAAGCAGTATATAAGAACAGAATTAGCTATAGGGGAACTGTGAAGGAATGATTCCGAGGTTTACATTTCACACATGGCTGACAAGGCATATTTAGAGTCATGATAAATAATCGTATATATTCACTAAATAGCCAGCCTGGAATATGATCTAAAAATGATTCCATGTTAATAGAGAATAAAGCCCATAAGTTGTTCTTTCACCAAAATTACACTTTTTGTATTATGGCCCAGAAATATTATTTTAGAAAGGTATATATATATTCCTGAATATTGTTTTATACATATATATATTAGAAGTATATGTGTGTGTGTGTGTATATATATATATATATATATATATATATATATATATATATATAGTCCTGATAGGTAAAAAAAAAATTATCCATTTTTTAAATTTATTTATTTGAGAGAAAGAGAGAGAGTGGGGAGAGGGGCAGAGGGAGAGAATCTCAAGCAGACTTTCCACTGAGTGCCGAGCCTGACTCAGGGCTCGATCTCTCGACCCATGAGATAATGACCTGAGCTGAAACCAAGAGTCCGACGCTCAACCGACTGAACCACTAGGCACCCCGACTTTTATCCATTTTTAAGGAGATTTTTGGACATGAACTTTTCCTTCAGTGTTTCCCAAAATTATCCCTAAGGTTTGTTTTTGTTGTTGATTTGGGGTTTTGTGTTTTTGCACTTTTCTTGTATTACTTAGCTTATTTCGCTTTATTTTAGGCAAGTTTATTACTGGTAATTACAACTAGAAATAGCCAAGCTCTTGTGTTTATAGCAACATGTAGATTATTGCTAATATAATATAACTTTGACTTTTAATGAATCTGGCAAATTTTACAAACAAGTATGCCAGGCACATCTTTTCATTACTGCCTAAGACTCATTAATATGATTATTTTGTCAAGCATCTTGACTGACAAGTTAAATATTTCTTCCACACTCATGTAAGTTGTAAGAACATAACAGTGAAGGGGGAAGCTTTCCTTCTTTGGTTCTAATTAAACAGGATATTATCTTACCATTGTTGTTTTTCAGGTACTAAATGCTTTTCAGGTTCAATAAAGCAAATGGGCAATTTAAAAATAGCATGTTTCACTCCCTGGTTAAGATCTATGGAAGGTTATTTCCTTAGGATATGCACTATCTTTTCAGCCACAACCACATTTTATTCAATCATATGTTCTAGAGCTCAAAAGCTATATTCTTATAAACAGTCACTGGTGTCCTATGGTGCAGATGGCAGATGGCAACATAGTTCCAATAAAAGGAAAATCAAGATTTAGCATTGGTCGATAGAAAAATGTCTATCGAATTATGGTCTACAGAAAACGTCCCATTTAAGACCACTATATATTACACAGTGTAGACCAAAGGACCACTTTGGAGGGATTATCAATTCTTTCATAACCAATATAATAATGCATATTGTAATATATTGCTTCTTCATTTACAAATCATAAGAAAATCTATCCCATTTAATTAGCTTCTTTGTTAAATATAAAATTATCCACATATTACTGAACACAGTGAGTGGTGTGAATTACATATATATGCATATAGGAGCTGAGTAGAATGAGCTGTAGTGATAGGTCCGTGCATTCCTATTACTTCACAGTGGGAAACTGAGCACAAGGGGATGAAATGACTTAAGAGTATCACCTAACAAAGCCTTGCTAGAATGGGAGCTGAAAAGTCCCTTCTTTCTATCCTTTCCTGCCATTTCTCTCTCCATTTTAGTAACAAATGAATATTTATAGATTGTTATAAAATAAAAGTATATAGTTTTGCTTTTTATTCAGAAGCATGAACATGCACCATAAAATGCAAACCAAGAACCATTGAGTTTCATGCTATCAGTGCCAACAGATGGGCACGAGGGGCTGCAGCCATCCATCACCAACAGTCCTATGATATCCAGGTTGTGTTTCCTGTGCAAACAGTTCAAGGTAAGTCACCTAGTGCTCCCTCAGCCCTACTACACACCCATTCCAACTGCATCTCCTGGGTGAAAGCCTAGAAATATAGCTGTTGTTTGTTGAAGGAAAATAGATGGCTTCATCAAATGAGAGGGAAAGAGGGTGTTGAGTTGCGTGTTCCTTAAAACCCATTCCCTTCGCATGTGCTGATGAAGAAGCCTGCCTCTTGAAGTCCCCCCATCTCCTTGTGTATTTCGTGTGGCCCATGCAAGCTCTTTGTTTACAAATTAGAATTTTATTTGACTCATTCCTTTTAACAAAACTAGTTCTATCAGTTTCGTCATAAAAAAAAAAAAAAGCAAAGACAAAACAAACAAAATGACAGCTAAGTTTATATTTCTCCATTCTGGAGTGTGGACAGAATAAGCTCTGAAATAGCTTATTTCAAATAACAAAGAAAAACATCATGATAGATTTGGTTTGTGTGCTTGAAATGTATTATGTAATTAATACCATGCTGTTAATCACATTCCATTACTACAATAATAGTTGATATTTATTGTCAGGTACTGGTCCAAGCATTACATGTAGTTAGTGTTGTTAATCATTGCAACAACCCTATGGAATTGTTTCACAATCATATCATGCCCCTGTCAAAGGTTGTGTTTAGTTAGTGCTAATAATAGTTAATTCTTACCTATTAGTAAGAACCTCTTGCTCTATTAACTGTACATATATGAACTAAATTAATCATCAGAGCAATGTCAGGAAGTAAATACCATCCCTATTTATAACAGAGAAATCTGAGGCACAGAAAGTTTAAGTGGTTTGTCCAAAATCACCTAGCATGAAGGTAGTTGAGTCAAATTTGGCTTCAGATTCCAGGATGGTAATTACTCAGGAACACAACATTAGTGAAATACCCTAGAATGCCATAGTCAGCCATAATCCACAGCCCAGCTACAATCTAGTGAAAGAGCCTAGAACTACGGCCATGGGGACTGGTAAATTTTTGACGCAATCACATTACAATTGAATCATGTTCGGTTAGTCACTTTCCCCACATATAACATGGAAATCATTTTGATGAGTGAATGAGATTTTCTTTTATGGGAAGGAGCCCAGCAGAGTGTTAAGCACATAGTAGTTGCTTAACAATGATAATCAATAATATGTGTTATTTAATCAATAATACACATTTCTGCAAAAGGAAATTAAACTATCTGGATGGACCTACACACCTGTTTAGAAGAGAAAACGTTGAAGTGAGAGAGATCGTGCACACAAGGAATATACATTAGAAGCTGTGCTACAATGTCCACAATAGCCAAACTGTGGAAAGAGCCAAGATGTCCATCGACAGATGAATGGATAAAGAAGATGTGGTATATATATACAATGGAATATTATGCAGCCATCAAAAGGAATGAGATCTTGCCATTTGCAACCACGTGGATGGAACTGGAGGGTATTATGTTGAGTGAAATAAGTCAAACAGAGAAAGACATGTATCATATGATCTCACTGATATGAGGAATTCTTAATCGCAGGAAACAAACTGAGTGTTGTTGGAGTGGGGGGTGGGGTGGGAGGGATGGGGTGACTGGGTGATGGACACTGGGGAGGGTGTGTGCTCTGGTAAGCACTGTGAATTGTGCAAGACTGTTGAATCTCAGATCTGTACCTCTGAAACAAATAATGCAATATATGTTAAGAAAAAAAAAAGAAGAAGAAGAAGAAGGTAGCGGGAGGGGAAGAATGAAGCGGGGGAAATCGGAGACGTAGACGAACCATGAGAGACGATAGACTCTCTAAAGCAAACTGAGGGTTCTAGAGGGGAGGGGGGTGGGAGGATGGGTTAGCCTGGTGGTGGGTATTGAGGAGGGCACATTCTGCATGGAGCACTGGGTGTTAGGCACTAACAATGAATCATGGAACACTTCATCTAAAACTAATGATGTAATGTATGGGGATTAACATAAGAATAAAATAAAAATAAAATAAAATAAAATAAAATAAAATAAAATAAAAAAAGAAGCTGTGCTACATTGTAAAAGCTGAATGTTGAGGTCATGCCTTATTCCTTTTAGACTACCTCTTAGAAGCCATCTAGAGGATTAAGAGGTATCCAGTAAATCATTCTTGAAATAAACTGAGCTCTCAGTATCATGCATGTAGGTTTTGTTATATATACAATCTACCTATTTAAACACATACAAAAATACATGTATTTGGTACACGTAAGAACAGGCTGTTAGTCAAAGAGACAAACGTACCTATATTGAATTCATTCTTCTCTCCTTATAGCAATCAGAAAATATTCCCCAGTGCTCACGGAAAACTGGATTCTGGACTGAGGCAGAACTCGAACGGAAGACCCGCCGGGGTACATGGAGGGCAGGGCCGATTTCGGGCTCCCTGTTACCCTTCAGTGCATGACGCCAGTGTGGTCACTGAATTGTCAGGATCAACTCACTTCCACATGATACTTGCACTTCCTTGAGAAATGTCTTTCTCCAAATGCCAGGAAGAAGCTAGATACTTGTAGTCAATCAGGGAGGAGATAGAAGAAAGAATTCCCTTTCCTTTTTCAGTGGCCAGTTTTTTTCTCCATCTGTATATCATTTCATTTCATAGAACTAGAAAGGAATAAATGAGCAAGTGAATTTTAAATTACTAGTTACCTTTTCCTTACACTTAACCTTTACGAAGTTGCTTAGAACCAGTTAATTAACCCAGTTCGTGATTGCGATGGTCATGCTGAGCATCCGTGTAAGTACATTTTAATCTATGATTCTCTCACTAGAGGACCAATTCGTTGTTCCTGTTCAACAACTTAGAACCTAAACTACGTTTAAATATAGTGGAATTTATATTTTAAAACACCATTTTTTTCTTTAATGTTTTGCTCCTTCCCACTTTTCTCCTTTAAAATTTTGCAAAAAAAAAAAAAAAAAAAAAAATTTTTTTCTCCTTGTCAAATACATTTCATTTCCTTATATCCTGCTTATTAGCATTTTATTTCTCAGTGGTTGAACTGATAAGTGTTTATTATTATGATTACCAAAAATATCAGCTAGATCTAGTCCTTCCATTTTCCAGATACTTATGCCCATGGAATGTAAGTAATAATTGTATGCTCAGCAAGTTTAGTTGGCTAGTTAAATGTTTAGGTGAATAATAGCAGATCTATGATCAGACTTCACATAGCTTAACTCCCATTTTTTTAATAAAATTTATAATTAAAATGTATCAAAATAATCACTAAATTATCATACTTTAAATCATGGAATATATATTTATTTAAAATATAAGTACAGAATTTAGCTTATAAAATTTGCTATGTGTTCATCATATCGTATCTTGAGATTTTATATTTTTGATTCTCTCAAAAAGAGCAAATTGTAATTATCAAGAGAGGTGAGCAAAATATGTTCTTTGTAATTAACTTTGTATCATTTTATGTAATTTTACTGAGCACTTCTAAGAAAATACATCCTATGTGACTTGATGGAAATTACGTTTTTATATATATATATATATATATATATATATATATATATATATATATATATATAGTGTATGAATCCACATAAATAAGTTGTTTGATGATATTGCATTGACATTACACAGGGTATGTATGTGTATACAAATATCTATATCTAGGGGCACCTGGGTGGCTCAGTCGTTAAGCATCTGCCTTCAGCTCAGGTCATGATCCCAGGGTCCTGGGATCGAGCCCCGCATCAGGCTCCCTGCTCAGTGGGAAGCCTGCTTCTCCCTCTCCCACTCCCCCTGCTTATGTTCCCTCTCTCGCTGTGTCTCTCTCTGTCAAATAAATAAATAAAATCTTAAAAAAAATAAATATCTATATCTGCATCTATATCTATCTACCTTCCAAAATTAAGGAAATAAGAATTGAAAAAATTATTTTATGAGTGGTTCTGTCAAAATGTATCCAAGCCTCTCCTTGATCTTGAGTGGATTAAATGAGCTTCTCAGAGAGTTGACATTTCACAAATAGCCTCATTCAACATCTCTGGTGAAATACTTTGTAAGAAAATCTTGGGAGAACAGAAATGAAGATGGGGAAGAAGAATCAGAAAATGTCAATTATAAATTTTTATTGAAAGCAGTAGTTTTATGTCTAAAAGGATTAACATCCAGAACATTTGCTAAGATGAATGGCAGGAAAAAAGCTCAAGTCCTTCCAGTAGGGTGTGTGTTATTATTTTAAAGAGAATAATTGGGTCTCCTGGGTGGCTCAATTGGTTAAGCCTCCTACTCTTGACTTTGGCTCAGGTCATGATTTCAGGATTGTGAGATAGAGCCCCACCTCTGGCTCCCTGCTCTGTGGGAAGTGTGCTTGGGATTCTGTCTTTCCCTCTCCCTCTGCCCCTCCCCACCTCTAAAATAAATAAATCTTTAGGGAAAAAGAGGATAATCAGGTGGGATGATTTATTAACATTATGGTCAGAATATTTACAGAAAAGTCAATAGGCAAGCCACACTATTGGACACAACTTTTCTACTTGAAAAGAGCATCTATTCCAGTTGAACTGAACTCTGTAGAGGAATTGAGGCATCTGTTCATGTAGGGAACCTGAGGGGTGTTTAAAATGGCCTTTAAATAAACTGGAAGTGGCTACCATGTACTCATTTGGAGAAAGGATGGTATGGAACACCTGTGATCAGTGCATAAGTTTAGCCACAGGTGTACAAATAAAAATCATCCAAAATAAAAAAAATGCAATATAATTTTTTAGTTTTGGAATTTTAGAGACTATGTTCGGTATTTGTCAGTTTATATTCACTTTAACTAAATAGAGAAAGATCCGTGATTATAATTTTATAGCATGAAATACTCCAGGTGATCACTGTGTTTATTGTGCCAACACAAAATTGTTTTCTCTAGATCACTTTACCTTATGTTGTAGTTCTCACCTAAAAGCGTGAATAAAGCATTCAGTGAAGAAGCAGCTAAATCCCCTCAAAACCACGTGTATTTACCTAATAACATAGCTTTAACATTTATGAAGTAAAAGTTGATGGAGACGGATACACAAAAATTATTAGACATTTTAATATACCTCTCTAAATATCATATAGAATGAAAAGAAAAAAACAGTAAATTAAGGATATTGATAAATTGAAAAACACAACTCACTAACTTTAGCTGATTGACCTATATAAATGCACGTTCTTTTTAAGTACTCATGGACATTTATCAAAATAAACTATATCATAGGCAAAACATGTTAATCATTAATCTATGGTGACAAAAATCTTAATAGTGGTATCTTTAGGGGCAGTTGAAAGGGAGGGCAGAAAAAGCCTCTGGAATGCAAAAAAAAGTACTATATTTTTCTTATGGATAGTGTTTAGAATATAATATACAAATGTATAAATTCATGAATTTGTGTAACTTTGTGTGATTACCTGTATGTCACTTATACCACAATAAAAAATAAACAAACTAGTATCTAAAAAATTCAATGAGAAACTAGAGTTTTACCCACATTAAAGTAACTTCTGTGTGCTAGACACTGAAGGTTCCCCATCTTTCCCTGATTCTTAGATATCTAAGAAATAAAGAAATGAAAGATAATATAAGCTATTTTATTAACAATTGATTACATTAACATATATATACTTAATACATTTATTAACATATTATATTTAATACACCTCTTGACCAACACTTAGCTATAGGTGGTTGTCTGTTACGCTGGCAATCCCAAAGAAACCATACCTCTATGAATTCCCTTTGATTTGGGCTGAGGCTGTGATTTGATCTAACCAACAGACTGTGGCATAAGGGACATTGAGCTAAGTGAAAGTTCTTGGCTTATGCCTTATGAAGGCCTGGTAGCTTCCAGTTCTGCATGCTTGAGAACCCTGATAAACCAAGAAGACTAGCTGTTCCGCTAGGGAGAACACATGGAGCAAGCACATATAGGGGTCATACAAAGAAGGAGAGGTCCATAACCATGTGGAGAGAAAGACAGAAGCCCAGCTCTTCCAGGGTCCTAGCTAAGCCCCAGTCTCTAGCCAACCCACTATCTGAATACATCCATTCAATAAACCTCTAACAAGCTGGCCAGCAAAACAGCCACTCAGCTAAATCTAGCCCTTCTAGGTTGTAGAATCTACAGTCTAGATTGTAGGATTGTGAGCAAATAAAATACTTGGTTTTGCCACTAAAATTTAGGATAGTTTGCTATACAGGAATAGATAACCAAAACACTGTATCATTAACTTAGCTTGGGGTTTGATGTCAAGTATGATAATTAGGCAGAACTGAAATGGAATGGGCCTTGGGGTTGCCATGAGAGAGAGAGACTTTTATGTTCACTTCAAGTAAGAGTGATGAAGCATATCATGGATTTTGAGTCTTTTAAAATCTAGCCTGAATTTCTATCAAAAGAATTCTCTTTATCTTAATTGGAGTTAAGCTAGTATTATGTTTGCAAAATAGCCACAGGGAGGCCTACTGACCTAGCTTTTGTATAGGAAATCAAAGTGTGAATCTTAATTTCACAGGAATTGAAGAAGTTCCCAGCTTGTGTGTTTGAATCCAGAGGTTGGCATATTTAAAGACCTTTTATATTGTCTTATTAGGATAATCTAAAAAGAAAGCAAAATGATGTGTATTCCATAAAGGAGAATGTTTCTTTGACTTGCTTGGATAATTCGGGGGGAGGGGGGAATCTCAAATTACATAAACAAGGTAATAGTATAAATAGTCCAGATAAGGTACAAGGCAACCAGTTAACTATGAACTGCAGATAAACAACGAAAAAAATTTATTGTAAGTACGCCCTATGCAATATTTAGAACAGAATATACTTATACTAAAATTATTTCTTATTTTATATAAAATGCAAATTTAACTAGCCTCTGGTATTTTTATTGGCTAAATCTGGCAACCAGATTTAAGAGTAAAGTCAACAAGTCAGGTGGCAGAAGGCAGAATGGAATGGGGGGCAGGTGATAACTGGTAGAGGAAGAATCAGAGAAGCAGGTAGGGAAAGGATGGAGTAAGGAAATCAGAGAAAAGAGGTAGATAGTATAGAGTCATTGTTTTGGAAGTGGAAAAATAAACATGTTAGCAAAACATAACAGTATTTCAGGAACGTATAAAATTTGTGGTCAAGAACGTGTAAAAATATTGCTCCATTATTTTCTATAACAGCTCAACTTCCTCTTGTGTTGTCCAGGTGATGGAAATTAAATTGTTAAATAGAAATTTAACAACTCATGGTGTATTGCTTTTTCCCTGTAGTTTAACTTGTCTTTTTGGATGACTCAAGCTATTCCCAGAAAATGCTTAATCTTTCAGATTCTACCCTTTCCCACCTGGCCTTCCTTGAGGCAGTCAGTACTCGGTGGGGAGGTAAGGGTCTGATCATGATGGGGAGGGGAGCACCCACAGGCTGGTTTTCAATTGAAACACCTGTTTCCACCTGTGTCTGTATCTGCACGCTGGCCTCTATTCTCATATATTTATTTAATACACCTCTTGACCAACACTTAGCTATAGGTGGTTGTCTGTTACACTGGCAATCCCAAAGAAACCATACCTCTATGAATTCCCTTTGATTTGGGCTGAGGCTGTGATTTGATCTAACCAACAGAATGTGGCATAAGGGACATTGAGCTAAGTGAAAGTTCTTGGCTTATGCCTTATGAAGGCCTGGTAGCTTCCAGTTCTGCATGCTTGAGAACCCTGATAAACCAAGAAGACTTGCTGGTGAGGTAGGGAGTCCTACCTGGAGAAAACATGGCCCCCACTACCGCTGAGGGCTGATGTTACTCCTGTTGTGTCCACCTCCTGCTTATTCCTTCACACCGCGGGCTTCTCTGAGATACCTATCCCCAGGAAGAAAGATGCAGGGACCAGCACTTCTTACGCCCCCACATTTCAAAGGAAAAGATTTGGCAAGAAATTTATGAAAAATAATTTATATGTACTTCTTTTATAAAATAGTCTAGACTTTGAGTGGAATTATTTTGTGTTCTTTATTTGAAAACATAATAGTTCTAAGAAATGAGCAAAGATCAAATATTTATAAAAATGCAGGTAATTTTTTAATATCTCCTGACAGATGGCCTCTGTAGATTCTGTATTTACTATCTGTGCTTTGCTCCTACCAATCTTCTTCATTCCATATAAACTTAGTGTTTACCTGGGGGTATATCAATAGTTTATGAGTTTGATTTTAAATAAGAATCCCTGTGTTATGGCATAGTGAGACTTATTATTCTGCTTTTTAAAATGTAATCAGTACCCCAAATCAATATCACTATTCTTTTTAAAGGCTAAGTTTTTATGTTCAGAGAAAGTTGATGCTTTATTAGTCTAGGAAAAAAAAATGATTCCTTTAAAGCTTTAAAAAAACACAAACATCTTAAATACGCATTAGAAACTATTAATGTGGGGCGCCTGGGTAGCTCAGTCGTTAAGCATCTGCCTTTGGCTCAGGTCATAATTCCGGCGTCCTGGGATCGAGCCACGCATCAGGCTCCTTGCTCTGCGGGAAGCCTGCTTCTCCCTCTCCCACTCCCCCTGCTTGTGTTCCCTCTCTCGCTGTGTCTCTCTCTGTCAAATAAATAAATAAAATCTAAAAAAAAAAAAAAGAAAGAAACTCTTAATGCTGAAGGACGATCTGGCTGCTATAAATATTCTATACAGAGCCTCTTATATCTTTTGAAAGGCAAAATTAATTTTTCCATGACAAAATTTTAAAAGAAAAAAATGGCCAAGTATGTATTTTGAATTTAGTAATGCTTTGTGAGTCTACACAAAATATTGCAGAATTTTAACTCTGAATCCTGAATATTTTTTTTTCAGATTTGAAGTCATTAAAGTGTATTTTTTATTTGGTAGTGAACTTGTATTTCAGCCAAACAGCTGCACCTATGGGCTGCCAGAGTTACTCTTCACACTTTCAGGTTATTTTATTAAATTACTATATACATAAAGGACTTTCCACAGAGTGATTAAAAAGTGGACAGGGTAATGTTAATTATAGTACTCTCAGAAGAGAAATTACATAGAGAAAAAAATCTTTGTTGCGGTTTTAATATATTGTTATTTTTACAACATTTGGCTCAAGGAACAAAATGAAAACAGTTATAACAAAACAATAGATTATTTAAGAATGACATTACTACTTTTTAATTGATTTCAAAGAACTTTTTAATTAGTTATATCATTGACCCTCACAGCAGCCATATACTAGGAAAAAGGCAAGGATTTCCCTTCTTTCCTCCATGAGGCGACTAAGCCTCAGAGAAATCAACTTTCTAAGCAAAGGTCAAATGTAAGTGACAAAATGGGCCCCTGCTCTCTGCCCAGTACTCTAGAAGCTACTTTCATTTTTCTAATTGCTGTGGGTTTCAAGTGTTTAATGTATATTCTTTTTTTTTAATTGAAGTACAGTTGACACACAAAGTTACGTTAGTTTCAGGTGTATAACATAGGGATCTTACGAGTCTATACATTATGCTGTCCTCACCACAAGGGTAGCCACCCTCTTTCACCATACAGCGCCATTAGCATACCATTGACTATATTCGCAGTGCTGTACCTTTTATTCTCATGACTTATTCATCCCTTAACCGGAAGCCTATACCCCCCACTCCTCTTCACCCACTTTGCCCATCCCACACCCCCTCCTCTCTGGCAACCATCGGTTTGTTCTCTGTATTTATGAGTATGTTTCTGCTAACTTTATTTTCTTTGTTTTTTAAAAGTTTCACCTGAAGTGTATTGAGAGCAAGGACTGCACCAGATACATCAGTTCTAATCTCCATCTATACACATTTGGTGAATCAGAGTTTCAACTTTCAGGCCAAGATTGAAATGGCCTTGTTATAGAAATTGAAAATGAAAGTTAGAGACCTTCTTCTGTCTCATATTTAACTGGGGGGAAGAAAGAACTACAAAAGTTTGGTAGAGTATTCTTTTCAAATATAATAGTGATCACACTAGATATTACACATAAAACATCAGCACAGGCAAAACCAACAGCCAAAAGTCACATCTGCCAAACTTGGTGAAACAACAGCTTTGTCTTTCAAATCAAGACTAAACTCTGTAAGGGGGAAACTTATTTTGTGAAAAATGGAGTCCTAAAGTATTATGCAATTGGCAAAATTTACTATGCATTTATGGTATTACGAGTTTACTGTATTTGGGTTTGTTCAAATAATTTCACATATCTAGTAGAAATTGTATCTTATGTGATGATTTAATCTAAGCACAGCTGCAGCAATATAAATTACACTTAAGACTATGCTGATTGATTATAATCAGTTGTAATCATGTCTTATAATTACATTGCATTCTAGAGGCGAGGCTGTTTAAGCCTACTCAGCACTGAGCTATATAAAGAAGATTATTTGTTACTTCTGACAGTCTCAGTCAACACTCAAAATTGCCTGCAAACAATAAGTTTTATTAAATTTATTGTCCAGGCGTCAAATAAGTTTCTTGATTTATCCGCAGAAGTTGAAATGGAATTGTAAGCCAGTCTAAAGCTTATTAACTACTATTTATACCCAAAATATCTTCATAAAAACACTCATAATTCAGGGCATGGGTTACATCAATGTATCATTTTTAGGTATGTAGTATTTCAAAGTATATAATTTTACCTAAAAAGCAATTGAGTGAGAAGATGGGGAGTAGGAGGGGGTATAGATGAAACAAAACTGGCAGGATATTGGTAATTTATTAAAGCAGGGTCATGAGTACATAAAGGTTTGTTATACTCTTCTGTTTAGTGCGTATATGCTTAAGTTTCCCATAATTAAAAGTTATATATGTATATATATGGAGAATATATATATAAATATATATTTTTCCATAATTAAAAGTTATATATATGGAAAAAATATATATATATTTCCATAATTAAAAGTTATATATATATACACATATATATGTATAAATTTTTCCCATAACAAAACCAAACCAACATTATATAAACATATAATAAACATATAATAGCATGCATGTTATATCCATATGCAGTAATGACAACATATCTAGTATTCTTCAACATATCTAACTTGCTGTGCTTATGTCTCAGAAAAACACTTTGCCTTTAAATTCTCAAAATCCTGAGGCACTATTTTGGAATGCTCTTGATATTATGTCACCCAAAACTAAAGTCCCTATTCTCTCTTTGTGGCCTCACCTTCCCGATTGGCTCGCATCATGATGCACACTAGTCACCAATCCCAGTCACACAGAAAACACTGTGGTACTCCATCATTGATGCCTTATTATTAAAGATGATTATGCTTCCTACAATTAACTACAGCTCCCACAACAAACATATTAATAATATGATCAGGTTGCACATAATTGCCAGGTAAGGCTCATTCTGGTTAGAATTCTACCTATATTAGAGTAGAAGAAAAGTTACTAAGGAAGATTTTTGATTTAGATTTTAGATTACTTACTAAAGAAATTTCGTTAGATTTTGGCAACTTACTTAACCATCTTAGACCTAATGTTTTCATCTTTGTGTGACTGGATAAAGTGAATGCAAACCCATGGGTGTTACAAGTTTGATCTAGAGAATTAACATGGATCAGGTATTTGTTGTCTCTCATTTTCCATCCGTACTTCTTATCTTTTTTTAAAACTTATCATCCAATTCCTTATACACTTGAATGAGGATTGGACTATGGTTTGCCAATTCCTTTCTGGAACCAGAAAAGTAGTGCCAATCTAGGACACTCTCATTAGTATTAACGTTTTTACACTTCTTTGGACTTCCTTTCATTGCTTGTATGACAGGATGCCAAACAGGTCTTTTTCTTGATTTGGTATTTTAGCTCAGGTCTCAAAACTGAAAACAATCAATTTCAAATGCCTGCATATTCAAAAAGGAAAAAAAAAAAAAAAACAATTCTTATTGTCCTCTATGATGTTAAGAAAGAGTCCAAACTAATTTGTCACCATAGTGTCTTATGCCCTTTCACCTTATGAAATGAAGACCAGATTTATCAGGAAAGAGAAGACTGAGAGTGAAGAGATGTAACAGAGAGCTGCATGGATCTCCATGCTCTTTTGTGGTATGAGGAGAGAGACTCCTCCACTTCCCACTTTGAGTCATAGGAGGAGAACTTGGGTATCACAGAGACCAGTGATTGACACAGGACTGCCAAAAGCAAAGGGAGGGAAGATTGTGGTATTTACCACTGATGACAGATGGTTGGCAGTGAAAGTCAACTGCACATATACAAAAGGGTACAGGTTTCCTAGGATACTATAGAAACCAAGGAAGATGGGCACAAGTGAGGAATCTTGAAAAGAACCAACCAACAAGACTGTCCTCAGCATAAGGAGTCTGTGTGATACATATAGTTAGAGAAAGAGCTGATGACGTGATATATAGCAAGGGACTATGTCACTTAGCTGAGTAGGCATTGAGAAGCCCTCCAAAGGAGAAGAGTAGGGCTGATCCTTGAAAAAAAAAATGAATCAAAGTTTCTGTGGAGGAAAACACTAACATTTGGGAATTGGCCACTCCAAGCATTGCATTTCCAGGTTACAGCAACACCCACAGCAAAAGATTGCCCTTATTGGACCAAGAAAATGCCCAATCAGGAGAGGTGGGAGAGAAGGAAGAGGGAAAAAAGCAATTTCCTTCTCCACTGGTATTTTTCTTAATCTGGGTGAGGCCTGAGTTGTAAGGATAGGGGGTTTGGGGAAGGGTTGAAGGTTGAGCTGTGGAGGAAGGGAGAATTTAAACCTGAAGTGAGTCCGGTGATTCATGACAATTCTCTAAGGCAGGGCTTCCCTTATTGCAAAATATCAATGGGTAGCCGGAACTATGAGAACACTGACCTCAAAAAGGTAGAAAAACCCATCAATTTTCCTCCATTTTTTCCCTACAAGGATTTTTTTTTTCCCCAGAAAGAATTGTTATATTTTGAGCCTTGTGAAGGAATACATAATCATGTCAAGAAAAGAGATTTGGAAGAACAATGCAGGGGAAATAGAAGGGGGACCCAACTCAAATGTTTACAATAATGACCATAATGAGTTATTTCCTCATTTCTTCTCATCATAGTTTCAATGACCAGAAAGAATAACCTCTCAAATTAAATTAGAAAAAAAAAAAAAAGAAAGAAAAGAAAAAGGAGAGGGAAGAAAAAGTCGCAAGCTTACAGAACAAACTCAGTCACCAAAGAGATCTTCGTCATATCCCATCTGCTTCAGATAACTGATTCTCAGAAATTCTTTAGAGAGAAAGTAAAGATAAAAGTAATAATTTTGAGGTATGACTCTAGTGTTATTGAAGTTATGGAAATGTGGAAGTTAGATGCTGAATTGTTAGAGCTAGTAAAAGGGGCTTCTTCTGTAAAATACATTTTTTTAAAAAAACTAAACCAAAAGGAGCCAAGAAAAATGAGAGCACATGGTAGTAACATGTTGAAAATAAAATATAAATTCTTGGGTTATATACAGCATGTTTCAGTATATTTTACCTGAATCAATCAATTATTACCCTATCACATGTCAGTCATTAAAGTGATTATCAAACTTCCTCTGTAATAGATTTCTCGACTAGCTACACCATTAAAAATAGAAATCACCATCAAGCCACGGGGGGGGAAAAAGATGAGAGATTGAAATTTTGACATTAAACTAGATTCGATTATCTAAAGACTGAAAATGGGACTGTCTGGTAATAGATTAAATTTATATGCAAAGTTGGACATCTGCTGTAGATGTCATTAGGGGGGAAGGTCAGGCTCAGGGGGCTTTAGTTGCTATTGATACTAGTTCATTTGTAAGCCAGATGTGCACACATATTTATTCAGATCTCAGCAAAGACCTTTATAGAAAATAAAACACTTTAAAACTGATAAAGAATATATTAATGATTACAGAACCAATTATTCAATTATTTTTAATTATTAATTGCAAATAATAACATGTAGAGGAGGACAATTATGAAGAACGTGGTCTCTGCCTTCAAGAGACTTGCAATTAGCAATCTAAGTTGAGCAAACAGAAAATCCTAATTCAAAGCAGACATTTGCAAGTGTTCATATATGATCAAATTTAATTGCATCGCTATCCTACATGGCTGAGTTCTTATGAGAAACCCGGACTTTCAGCTTTTCAAAAAGCAAAACATTAAGAACCTTGCAGCTTCAAGCAGTTACTCATCTGCTGGTACTGTTAGAGCCTAGCCTTTTTTTTTTTTTTTTTGCCATTATCTAACTCTATTATTTTATTTTTATTTTGTAATATATAGGGATGACAAGTAGGCTCCGAGTCACATGCCAGTTCTAGCTGATTAGTAGTAGCTATATATATACATATATATGTATAAATTTTTCCCATAACAAAATCAAACCAACATTATATAAACATATAATAAACATATAATAACATGCATGTTATATCCATATGCAGGAATATCGGATCCATCAGAAATCCCCGAGATGGAGGAGCAGAGCCAGATACCACAATCTCCCATCTTTGACCGAATTACAGGACACAACAGCACTTCCCCAAGTTTTTGGAAATAGAGGCCACATTCAGATGTGAAACAGGTAATTACAACCACGACATTTCCAAATTAATGGCGTAGGCAGTTAAGGTTGCTGGAGTTCACATTTTAGGAAAAAAAAAAAAACAACAAAACTTTTTTCTGGTAACTGATCTATGGATATCTGAAAATTTGAAAACTATCGTTAGATGACATCCTAGAAATTATTTTTAAACTTACCATAGATTTACTAAGTGACTGACTGAAACTATCTTACTGCTGCCAAACAAGTATCTTCATAGAAGATCTGGAGCCAGAGTATAAGTGGTATATCATGTGTGGCTTACACAGTCTACAACTGCTATTTACGGCTTTTTCTTTTTTTTTTTTGCATCATCTTATGAACTGAATTTAGATGCTACATGTAAACTTCTTTAAACGTATTCCTTAAACATATGTAAACATTAATATGATTATGGGCAAATGTTTATTAAAAGTCATTTCATTTTAATAAATGATATAACTTGGATTTTCTCATTTTTCAGAAGTTAAAAAAATCACTTGTAACTGAAATTAGACAAAATTAATTTTTGTCTTTTCATTCTCCTTAAAGTTCATTTGTAAACTAAAATTCCTCAGAAGTAGACAATGAAGATTAAGTTCGAAGGATAAATTTAAGTTTCTCTAACTACATTTTAATAGTACCATGTAAAACTCTTAATCGATATATGTGCAGCCAGATTATCTGAGTTCCAGTCCTGGCTCTGCCATTTCCTAGGTGAGGGACCTTGGGCATGTTACTTATCCTCTCCTAGCTTCGTTTCCTTGGCTGTAAAATGTAGATATTAATACCTCATAGAGTTGTATGGGGGATACATGGTTATTATATCTGAGGTGTTTAGACTCAGCGCCTGGCATGTAACGGGCTTTATTAAAGTTAATTATCGTTATTAAAATCTATACTAGGAGAAAAACATACATACACATACACACCTACACACACTTGATAATGAGGTGAAAAATCACCTACTCTCCAGCATGTATAAAAGTCTTGAGAAAAGGAAAAAAAAACTAATTTAATATTTTACCACTTAAATATACATATTGCTATTACACTTTGTTGGTGCCCAAATAGTTACACCTCCAAAGCATCTATTTGAGAGGCATTGGCAAGTATAAGCCACAGTGAGACGGGCATGCGTGGACATGGCTGTGGGCTCGGCAGTCCAGGTAGAATGCAAATAGAAGGGAATGCAATTATGTTTTAAAGACATTTTTATATCATTGATTTTGTCTGATAATTTAATTATGGGTACTATTTATTGAAAGCATTTGTTCTAGACATCTGTCTCTGTTGGGCACTTCATTATACTGCTGTGACACATTGCACTAATCACAAGTAACTGATTATGACATTTTCAGGCTGAGTCTGTTCCTGGAGATGGTAGCAAAAGCTCTGTGTCGGGTTGTGTGCTTAGATCACACTATACCTGGGAAACATGCTTTTGTTGCAATCATAGACCAATGGGAGCGAGAAGACCTTATGATCTTAAGCGATCTCAACTTCCTGGCTTCTTTAGCATTGGTCCTAAAAGCAATGTAGGGTCTTCTTGGGACCATGCGCTCTGGGATCAGGAGGCCTTAGGTTAGAATTCCAGGCTCCCCTCTGTCATCCTAATAGGGTGAAGTACTGAACCTAGGTAAGACTCCTTTTCCTTATCTGACTGATGGTCAAAGGGGATTCAATACAGCGATGTGCTAAGAACTAAGAAAGAACTACCTGGTTTCCTTCTTTGGTGACAGCCTTAGGAAATGATTCCCACTCAGATAGATCATCCAACATGATCAGATGGGCTCAGACTGCTTCACTTAAACTCAAGTGGAAAACTAAAGTAATCCTTGTAATTCAAGCAGAGAAAACACTTAGTCTCAACTATTTAAATATTTCAGTCAGAAGAGTGTCATGGGCCTGAATTATGAGTGGCTGCTCTGTGCTCCACTTTACTCACATGGGTAAACACAGCCCAGGTGTGCAGCGGCGATTTTAATGAGCTCAGTCAGGCTAAACCCTAATGTAATGGTTGCAAGATGAAAAGCCAATAGCATTTTAACTCCAAGCCAATGCATCAAGGGTACTGAAAAATCACCTGGGAAAGATCAGGGGGAGATGAACCATGAGAGACTATGGACTCTGAGAAACAAACTGAGGGTTCTAGAGGGGAGGGGGGTGGGGGATGGGTTAGCCTGGTGATGGGTATTAAAGAGGGCATGTACTGAATGGAGCACTGGGTGTTATATGCAAACAATGAATCATGGAACACTACATCAAAAACTAATGATGTGGGGCGCCTGGGTGGCTCAGTTGGTTGGGCGACTGCCTTCGGCTCAGGTCGTGATCCTGGAGTCCCGGGATCGAGTCCCGCATCGGGCTCCCTGCTCGGCGGGGAGTCTGCTTCTCCCTCTGACCCTCCTCCCTCTCATGCTCTCTGTCTCTCATTCTCTCTCTCTCAAATAAATAAATAAAATCTTAAAAAAACAAAAAAAAACTAATGATGTAATGTATGGTGATTAACATAACATGATAAAAAAAAAAAAAAGAAAGAAAAGAAAACTTCCCCTTCCCCCCCAAAAAAAGATCAGTAGAACAATTGCATGGACAGAGAAATGCTACTAATTGCTAATGATCAGCGAAAATACACGTAGATGCCTGGGATGTTACCGTACAGGTGTGGGATTCCATTTGACATTTGTCTTAGATTTAATGTCTGACATTTGTGTAACTTCCAATTAAAAAATAATAATGATAATTAGATAAGAAAAAATGTGTTGGTTAAGCTCTGAAATTTTACTACATTCCTACATACAATAAACTTCGCTACTTTGACATTTAACTTTTTTTTTTCTTCTGGCTCTACGAAACATGTATCAACAGAAACTAATGAACTTTATTACACTCCTAATATTTTTGAGAATGGTAGGCTAGGCAAAATATGAATATGCATATTAATAGCCCTATTTTTTTTTAATCCATTAACAGGGCTGATGTGCAGCCTGTATGCACTAATGTGGTTCTACTGGATTCCCAACACTGGTGTCCATTCTGCTCCATTCTTTGTAACAGCCACATTCGGTACCACTGACTCATTGGTTGGTGTCCACATGGTACCAACTGGTAAAATTTCAAGTGTCACTCTGTTCCATGAGTATCACAAAAAAATCTCTCCGCTGGTACTTATTGGATTAAGAATTTGGGAATAGTTTAAAATATGATGATCAAAAACTCTTCTTATATGAAAAAAATATTTGTGAGTAACAATATGATGAACTCTTATTCAAATGCGAATTCTAAGTATTATTAATTAATTACTGTTTTGGCTTTGTTTTCTATACATGTAATTTAATTGATTATCTAAACATTTTAAATCAAAGAGACTCTCACAATATCCGCACAATGTGGTTAAATGGTCAAGTTATTTAAAGTTGATTGCTTAATTATCCCATTTAGGTTGTATGAATACAAACAAATGCAATGCAAACATATACATTTCCATTTCTCTGGGTCAGTTTTATTTATAATTAGCGTATTTTCTTATACATTTATTTTTTCTGATTTTATTATGTATGTTCATGTATGTTTTATTATGTATGTATGCATGATTTTTATTATGTATGTTACATTCAGGAAATCTTACCGATTCAAATTGAAAAAAAATAATTTGATCTGTTAACTCTGGAACACATTTTAGGTGGTAAACATTTCTTTTTGGAGAACTGTATTTGAAAAAATAATTCTCCAGTATCTTAATGGAAATACCATGCCTTTCCCATTTGAAGGTAATTTATTCCCAATCTGAGTTTATGTATAGCTATCAGCTAAAATGCTTCTAAAACACATCAGAGAATTTTACTGATTCATACCAGCGAAGTGGTTGAGAAAGAAAAAAATACAGTTTGGTGGTGTTTTGAAGTAAGAATCTATGTTATTTTAGCAGAGAAGGAGCAGAGATTTAGAACTGAGATAGAAGAAGCAGTCAAGACCCAAGTGGACAGTTAAGTATATAGTAAGTACACTTAACCTATATAGTATCCCCTGGCAACTGCTAAACTTAGTTATGGCTATATTTATTTAAGGATGAGTAAATATGTCTATGGGATGGTGGTGGGGAGGGGTGGATAAGTACACATATAAATACACTAAAATTTAAAAAGCCATTTATTGGGTGCTTATGTTCTAAACAATATGTAATACATTTTATATTCCTTAACTTGTGTGATCCTATAAAGTAGATGTTATTAGTCCCATTTTACAGATAGGAGGAAGGTAAATTGCTTCCCCAAAGCCAAGCAATTATAAATGGCAGGAACAACATTTCTTTGAGGTCTATCTGGCTTCAAAGCACATGCTCACTAGTTGTTAGGGGAGAAACCTTGTAGATAGTGTCAAGTCCCACAAATTAAACGTTCAATCCCATAAAACTGCCTCCCACATCAGATGCCAATCAAAAGTACTAGATCCCCGGGTTACCCACAATTCTGTCTGATTTGGCTACAAATTGCACGTTCCCATGTGTGCCTCCTTGGGTTCTATTAATTTGCTAAAGAGGCTCACGGAACTCAGAGGACCACTTATATTTATCAGTTTATTACAGAATATGGAAAAATATACAAAATGACCAATTAAAAGGTACATAGGGCGAGGTCTGGAGGTCCCAAAAGTAGGAGCTTCTGCCCCTGTGGATTTGGGCAAGTCACCTTCCTAGTATGTGGATGTATTCATCAACCTGGAAGCTTACCAAACCTCAAACGTTGGGATTTTTCTGGAGGTCTTCTCACAGAGGCACAATCAATTATTTATTCCATTTCTAGCCCTCTCCCCTCTCTGGAGAAGCGGGGAGGGGCCTAGATATTCCAAGCTTCTAATCATGGCTTGAGCTTTCTGGTGACAAGCCCCATCCAGGAGCCATCCAGGAGCCCACCCAGAGTCATCTCTTCAGGACAAAAGATGACCCTAGTGCCCTTATCACTTAGGAAACCACAAGGGTTTTAGGAGTTTTGTGCCAAGAACCAGGGACAGAGATCAAGACATCTATTTTCTATTACCTTCCCCTGGTCTAATGCTTTGAACACTCTGAGAATGTCACTTACTATCATTTCTCTACAAGTAATACTAATTCAGAAACATCCTCTGTTTTCTTTGGAGGGGGTATGAAACATATAATGCAATTCCCTATAAAATTCAAGAAGGAAAGAGATTAATGTGGAGACAGATATGTAAAGAATCTAAAAGAAATTCAAATGCAAAAGATAATTAAAATTTCCATTGCAGATAATAAGGAGCTGGATGTATACTATAGAAAATGAAATCAATATATTGATTTTACTTTATATTATACCCAGAAATGCCCCCAGATCTGATTTGAGCCATTTTTTCCTGGGTCCTACTTAGTTTTCTCCTTCTTTCCTCCTACAGATTAAATTGGGTTTGACTGAATCAGGTTTCTTATCCTTGGCACTACTGATATTTTGAACCAATTAATTTTTTCAGTGTGGGAGCCATATCTCTGGCCTCTACCAATTAGATACCAGTATCATTGCCCATCCCCTCTGCCAGTTGTGACAAACAAAAATGTCTCCAGAACTGACAAATGTCCCCTAGGGGCCAAATTTGTCAACATTGAGAACTACTGGATTAGTTCAACAATGAGAAATTTATCGTTCTTTCATTTTGACGCACTTTGACTGAATGACAAAAATTTATGGAATTAAACTTTGCTTCCCCATGATGAATATCAACTGTCAAGAACATAAAAGACACACAATATATTTTTTAACACACTCAAGAGTTACTCCCCATGTTTTGTGCTTTTTTATGGCTTTCCTATTCCATATACAGGAAACAGTGTATGTCTAAAAATTCAAGTACTTGAAGAATAGAGAAACAGGAAAATTTTGCATAAGCAAATGGAGCGGGATATAATGAGTAAGCTAATATGCAAATCTTATGATAACCAATGATGGTAAAATGTCACCCAAAGTATACTTCTTATTCAAAATCATTTGTTTTATTCGGGTCTTATAAGTATAGAAAACTGAATATAGAGGTATTTCTAAAATTATCAACAGATCACTAATTACCTTTTTGTAGAGTTAGAATGGTATTTTCCACATTCTTTGTGTTTAAAAAACAGATATACTCGGGACAATGTGACATGGTAAGTGACATTCTTTATGCCTAAATTGCTTTAAATTAAACTATTATTTGCTCCAAAATGAGAGGTACCTCAGGTAATAAACATCAAACAACAACTACTACAACAAACAACCCTCATGTCTACCCTTCTCCTCTCTGCCCTGTTAAAATATGTTTATTCCTCCACATCTCAGCACATTCATCTCTTGCTCTGATTTTTCTGGGAGAACAGTGAGTTTAACTCAAGCATTGTAAATGGCTTTGAGGACCTGAGTTTTTGTCTATGCTTTCTACTGTATTGTTCACACTTTTTACCTGGGAGGGTGGATTTTCATTTATAATCCCAAATTAAAGAAAATTAACTTAGAGGTTAAAAATCATGAGGAAACACTGAGTCTTCTTAAAGCAAAAAGAGAGGGGAAAATATTAACAGAGATTAATTTTTGTATTATTTTTTCTGAGTGTTCAAACCAATGGTTTTAAATTAATATGTGCCATATACAATGATGAATGTGTAAATGGTCAACTTACTCTGCCTCCCTCAAGTGAAGCAAAAAGCCTTTTAGAGTGATGCCCTAGACTGACTCTGAAGCATACATTTACTGGAATAGGTCTTATTCTAAATATGATTGAGAGCAAAATGTCACTATTATTCCTAATGTTTGTAAAATATTACCATTTCTTATTAAAGTGTCCAAAGATTTACATAATTTTTCGTGCATTCACATTTATACATCATAATCAGAAAGAAACTATTTCCTTGTAGTATTGATCATTCCCATCTCTATTCCAAAAGAGGTCATTCTCAGCAGATCCCTAATATTTCTCTGTCTTTAAATGAATCCCTTCTTTACATTTTAACTTAATGTATTTTGCAGAGAAGAATCCAAAGCTATCCAATATTTCTATAAAATCATAGTGGAAAAAGCACAGCATACCTAAGTGTGTGTGTGTGTGTGCGTGCATGACTGAGTATGTATGTATACACATATGAGAGAGAAGAAAGAGAGACAGACAAATGGAGAGGGGAACCCTTCTTACTTTGCTAGTAGGTGGATTTTAAAGATGCCATATCAAAGGAAGTTGACCTTTTTCATTGTCACTCCAAGCTTACATCCTGAATCTATGATGGTCCGACTCTATGAGGGCTATGAGTTATCCCTGAGGTTGTGATAACACTGAGGGTATATCATGGAAGCAACAACTACCATTTGAATAAGAAAAAACAAAAAAAAATCATCTCAAGTCTGCATTTACACCAGAGCCTGCTCCATTGTAGTCCTAGGGATTTGTATATTTAACTAAACTTTTCTAGACTTGGACAGTTGAAATATTCAGGGAATAACTCAATTTTACCTGAAGAATCTTTGTGGGGTAATAACAGCTACCATATATTCACAACTTACTACCTGTACTCAGTGCTGCATGCACTCTTTCCAACAAGCCATTTAATTACAGATACATATACTCATTTTATATACAAAAAATCCTGAAGTTCAGAGAAGATAATAATCTACCCAAGATCACTCACCTGGTGAGTAACAGAGGTGGGACACTAACCCAGGTTCTTCTGAGTCCAAGATTTGTGCTATAAAAACAAATTCTATGCAGAAATGCATAAAGGAGATACCAGTAACTGTTCAGGGTATTTTCTGAAAGCTCTTTTCATTTATCTGTAACTTTGGGAATTGGTATGAGGAAACAACAGCAACAATAATAATACCTAAAACCTACCATGTGCCAGACTTTTCTAAATGATGTATATATATAAATTTATTGAATTCTCCCCAAAACCTTTTGAAGTAGGTCCCATTTTGACCCCCATTTTAAAGATGAGCAAACTGAAAAGAAAAATGTCAACACTCAAATAGTAGGAATTTTTAGCCTTCAGTATAGAAGCAGAAATTTGCATTGATTTAATCAGGGTGCTATGTTTGAGTATGATTTGTCTAAAATATGTCATGAAACAAAACATAACTATACTGTAGGTAGAATAACTGTGTCTCCCTTAGTAAGACAAAGTAGTAAGTTAGAGCCAACAGTGAAATCCCCTTACTCTACTAGAACTATGGGAAGAAATTAAGCTAATGCAAAATAGGAGTCTCTATTCCAGTTCTAATCTGATAGTAGTGTGAGCAGGTTTTCTTTGGTGGATAGAAGGTGGGAGTGGAGGAGAAGAGGAGAAAAACATAAAAAAATCTGAGCTCTGTGGTTTCATTTCCATTTGTCATGTTAGATTCATGTCCTGTGGTACAGACCTACAAGTCTGTCTCTCCCTGAGACAAGAAATGTGAAGATCTGAGGCTCTCCAGGGTCAACAACTCCAGGCCCACATGACCTTGTGGACCTGGAGCAGAATAATCCTATGATCATGAGGATCTTAATGCTTATATCAAAGAAGGAAGCATGGCCAGTGCTGGGTAACTGAAACCATTTCCATCTTTCATTTTTTCCAGGTAACCAAATTGCACACATGCTAGGTGTTAAAAAGCACTGCATTACTTGAATGATGTGACTGCATTAGGCAGACATGGGATATAAATCACAAAAGTTATCCTAGAAATCATTCTACAATAGAATATAAATGTCAGGACTAAAATTAGAGAAAATAGCAGATGCTCTTCAGTCCAATGATTTTAAAATGGTAGGTAAATATTGGTAGGGCCCAGCGGCTAGTCATCAAGACAGGGCTGGAATTTCTTTTCCTTTTCTTAATTTTTTTAAATTTTAAATAAGTATCTAGGAGTCATCACTAGTTAGCAAAATAACTAACCAAGTTCTAATTTACAAGCCAGTTCTTGGCACATGAAAAGAGAGTAAGGAAAAAAAAATAAAATAAAATAAGCCAAAGTGAAAAACAGACAAGAACCCGAAAGGTATGAATTTCAGAATAATCTACCTTCAGGACAAGGTGGATTATTCCAAATGCAAACAAACAACAACAGCAACAATAACAAAATCCCCACTTCATTTACGGGAATTATTCTCAAGATCTTTGGTCCTGACCTCTCTTCCAGAAAGAATTTACTCAAAGTCTTCAGGGCCCCTTCTGGTCACACTAAACCCTGGGGCCACCCACAGGCAGCTGGTGTTATAAAACAGGGCAGAGATCAAACATCCATTCAAGAGAACCAGAGCTCATCTATCTCATGCTTTAAAATGCACCCCCCACCCTTTTTCCTCTGACTTCCCCAGACTCGAATCTTGCTTGTTCTCACTGCAACTGATTTCACAACTCAAATTTGCCCTTGTTACCTGCTCTCCTTTGAGTCCTGCGTCAGCCTCCAGAATGCAATGTTCACTTCTTCCTTCCCACACATCTTTACTTTCTATGGAATAAGACACGATTTCCATGAAGACAGAGACTACTTCAAGGTGTTCCAACAAATATTCATATTGACTGAATGTATTCAGTCATGTATTCGGGAAATACTTTTTGCACACTTAAACCCTCTGTGCTTTACTTTTTCCCCTCCATATAAAAAGGGATATAATTGAGGTGACCCAGGGTTGTTGTGAAAATTAATTGAAATAAAATAAATGAAGAGATTAGCACAGGGTAATCATTATGGAAGTTTGCCATCATATAATTATCCCTGGAGTTAATCAATCAAATGGATAGTGAAACCCCAAATGCAGCCCGTGATCTTGCTACAGTCCCATTTCTCACCCTTATTGATCTGTCATGCAGACCCGTAGGAACTGAGGGAAGCTGGTTGAGTGAGGGGGCTGATATCCAGTCCCTTCATAAGAAAGCACCTTTATCACTGAGACAGGATTTTGTCTGTTTGCTTGACTTCCGTTTTGGCCACAAGCTCAAAGGTTGAAGATCGTGTCTGTGAATGCAAGAAGCAATCCCAGCGTGCTCTGCCTGCCGAACTGGTAATTGAGAACACCTGACTCAGGTGGAGGGCAGAAATATGTGCAGAGGAAAAGAGCTGTTTCCAGCAGGCAGCCCCCAATGTTGGTAACATGAAGTTAGGCCTAGTCGAACTATTCCTAAAGCTATTCCTGTAATGTGCCCAATCCTCCTTCCCACTTCATGTGGCCCTGCATTCCAACTGTTATTTTCCTCTGAATTTTTTGGTTTCGACTGTGTGTAAGACTGGTACAAGAGAGGAGAATTCTCACTTGGCAAAATTCATTGCTTCAGTGCTGACAACTGATACACAAGACATCATGGTTTTGTTTTGGTTTTTTGGTTTTTTTTTTCCACTCTGACTCAGAGATCCCTACAGGATTTTGGCTTAAGAGCCCATTCCTGAAACCATGAGCAATTCTTTGGTTTGTCCTGATTACAGTTAACTCACCTCTGCTTCACTTCCCTGTTGGGTCCAAGCCTCTGCTCTTTTTCATTCGTGTAATGCTGAGCTGGAGCAACTCACCTGCTCCATCTTAGGCGACTTAGACAAAAATTTCAAACATTACCTTGCCGTGACACCTGCACTATCATATACGAGAATTGAGGATGAATAATTTAATTAATGGACAAACCAAGAAATCACAGAAAGGACGTAGGGGAAGAAAGTGAGTGTAAACAACATAAATGATTTAGACATTTACAAGATAAAAAAAATTTGTATTGGTGGTTACTATGGAATTTATAATTGCATAGCAGTATAATTACATAGGAATTCAATTTTTGCTTGGTGGAGATATTGGTACTTAGAAATGTCACTAAAAAACCCAGAGATCTATTAAAGTAAGAAAACAGGAGAGGAAGGGGATAAATTTCTGACCATTTCACATACGGGAAATTCTAAAAAGAGCGAAGCAAAAAGAGTGACCTTCGACTAGCTCTTTGTCTGACTGAGGGGTTCTTAAGTGTGAAAATAACTTCTGCATTTCCTTCTAAATGCTTTCATACTGAGGATGAGATGCCTCTGAGTGGGGAAAGAGTTTTAAGTCTCAGGTCTCTGATTGAGAAAGTTTTCCCCCATCTTGAGAGCTTAACCTTAGGAGCAGGATGTTATAACCCTGTGCCTCATAAAACATAAGCACTAAATGTAGTGCTAGCTGGGCTTGGACAGACTCCCATCCCTCCCCATCCACGGATTTAGTCTAAAACTGAGTCCAAATTATATCTTCAGCAATTGTAGGAAATGGAAGGGAGAAAGGCTATTTGACCTGATCCTTTGAGTGAGATAGAAACAAATCTCTTCTTTCAAACTGCATTAACTCATGTCAAGTACCCAGAATCCGTTTAATAAATTGCTTTTTTCTAGTGACCAGAAAGAGTTAAGATACTTCTAAATGGCAAGCAGCTCTTGACCTTTTGGGCAGCAGGATGTGAGATGAGTTATTAAGAGAATTATGAAGTACAGAAGTTAATAAAGAAGAGGGGTGATTATCCAACAAATTCCAATTATGAATACCGCCTCCTAAGATGTACTTATTAAAACAATAATGGGGGCGCCTGGGTGGCTCAGTTGGTTAAGCGACTGCCTTTGGCTCAGGTCATGATCCTGGAGTCCCTGGATCGAGTCCCGCATCGGGCTCCCTGCTCAGCGGGGAGTCTGCTTCTCGCTCTGACCCTCCCCCCTCTCATGTGCTTGCTCTCTCTCATTCTCTCTCTCTCAAATAAATAAATAAATAAATAAATCTTAAAAACAAACAAACAAAAAAAAAACAATAATGGACACACAGATAACCACACAAAGGGATCTGGAAACATAAAACAAGAGTGAGAGTAATTATGAAAAATAAAGTGAGATCATGAGAAGAGCTCTAACAGAATCCACACGTGCATTTCCATTACAGTACGGTTGGAATTTATGCACACTCATTTCTTTGATCACCCTCGCGGTGCCCCTTCCACTCCTTTGAAATCTCATCGAGGTCAAAGGAGACCTGGAGACAGTTCCTGTCTTAGGAGGAATAGAGGAAGAGAGGTCATTGATGGTCGACTCTGTGAACACAACCTTAACAGTGATTCTACCCTTTGGTGATCTTCCTCCTTCCTAATATACCTGAAATGATTAACTGTGATGACATTCAATTACATTTTGAATATATCAGGTCCTTTCTACAAACCCATCTTCTCCATAAAACAAAACAAAACAAAACAAAACAAAAAAAAACTAAGCCTTTGTCAAAAGCAATCTACAAAATAGCGATAAACTATTTTATAATATATGTTCATCATATTCATTTTTCATCCCAATTAACCTAGGTAAATTTTATGTAATATGTAGGCCAAATTAAAGAGAGTAATCATTATTGTGTTCAGTTAAGTTAGGCTTTTGTGGTATCGTTTATATCGCAAGATAGGAAATTTGCATTGTGATTAAAAATATTTTTAATAATAATCATTATTTAATATTGTTACTATAACATATTTATGCATTGATACAAATATTTATTGAGACATTTTATCAAGGATTTCACAAAGTGTTAAATATGGAACTATATCTTCAACTGTATTATTAATGCACCAATTTCTAGCAAATGAGACTAATGGATGCTATTGAACACCTACTGCCTACTTCTGGCATAGAGTACATGTTCAATAATCATAGCTCTTTCATAGGACATTTATTGGTAAGAATTAATCTTTCTTTTATTCCCTCATTGTACGTAATATAGTTTTCTCATATTAGCCAATTTTACACACGTCTTTACTATTCTAAAATTTGGGTGACCCTTGAGGGCAAGTGCCACTTGTATCATTCAAAAGAATCTTTCAAATCTTCAGAAAGATAGCCATGCACAGGTTAAGATTTTTAATAAATGATACTTGAATTGAGTCAAGGACTCATCAAGCAGATTTCAAATGCCTAACGTTTCAGCATCTTTAGCCATCATATACCCGGAAGATATCTACTGGCCTTATATTAACTAATTGATTAATTAGAAAATATTTGAAGCCTCTTAAGAGATATTGGAGTAAAATAATGTACAAAGGTATTAACTATAATCCAAAAGTATAGTTTTATTTCTGGGTAAAATGTGCAAACAAAAATACAACTCCTTTTCCTTTGGAGTTGTATTTCATAGAAATGTCATATCTGATATCTTTTAAAATTTAGCTTTAGTTCATCTTTAAAATGTGTTTTAAATATTCACATTGTCCCAGACATGGAACTCTGTATCAGTGTTTGATGTGAAGAAGTAGGGGGGGGGAAATGAAGAGCTCAGGGAATTATCGTTATTATTACAACTGTTATTATTTTTCTGAACATGAACAAGGTAATACCATGCATTTCCACCCAGGTGGTTATCAACATTTCATTCTAAAATCGGGGAGTATGAAGGAGCTACACTATGGAGGGCTGCGTTAGGTCTTTTGTTTTATATATATATATATATATATATATATATATATATATTTAAAGATTTTATTTATTTGACAGAGACACAGCGAGAGAGGGAACACAAGCAGGGGGAGTGGGAGAGGGAGAAGCAGGCTCCCCGCCGAGCAGGGAGCCCAACGCGGGGCTCGATCCCAGGACCCTCGGACGCTTAACGACTGAGCTACCCAGGCGCCCTGTTTTTTATATTTTTATAAGATGATCTAAAGATGTTAATTACTATGTTCGTATGTTAATCTACCTATCCATAATTCCCTTTACTAGGCCTTTAGCGAGTCTTGGGGACCATCTTATTTTCTTAAGTGAGCCTCTGAATATTTGATTTGTTCAGCACTGGCCCTGTAAACTGTCACCATGTTGTATAGTAGTATTAGTGACTGTGGTGCTGTTCTGGGCTCTCCAGTAAATACTGTGGATTATTTAAGCAGTTTTTATATATTACACAGATTTGTACATTTTTATGGTAGCTATACATATTTATAAGTTTTTAAAAAGAATCATTTTGTTTACTTGTAAGTTCAAGTTTATCGGAAAATATATATTTATGAATGTTTTAAAGCATGTTATGGATTACATGAATACTCATTTAGTTACTTAGCCCCAAACTCTTGCAAATTTCTTTGCCCCAATCATGTACATTTTATTTATGATAACTACTTTGCAGAGATCACTTTGAACATTTTCTCTTTTCAAATAACAATAATAAGAATCGCTAAGGGATAATTTATATTTTGTTTTTAGAAGTCATTTGGGAACTTTCTAAAAAAAAGCACATAGGATAGTGATAAAATAATTTCTAATTAGAAGTAATTCAAAACTACTGGAAGGCAGGAACTTCTAAAATGTTCTGTCTACTCTTTAAAACATAAGCAGAATGCTGAGCTTCATTCAATCACACGAATGTTTAGTGCCTACTTTGCTGCAGCTAACTCTGTTGGACAAAAATGGGGATACAAAACTGAAAATGATATTCCTCATTCTCCTGTTGTTTACATTTAAATATTATTAAAATTACCTATTAAAATCATTCCTATCAGTGTTACATGTTAAGTTATGATACCTATAAATACTCTATTATTTGATATTTCATTATGATTTGGCAAAGTTTAGAGGAATGTGCACCTCCAGTTAACATTCTGTTTTTTCTCTTCATAGCCAAAATTTTAAATGGATTCTCATTCCTCATTATTTTCATTGCCTCGCGTCCCATTTACAAGTCAACATACTATTATCTGAGTTCCACTTAGCACTTCATCAAAACAACTTCAACTAAAGTTTCCAAGAACTTGTAGGTTACTTAACCCAAGGACATTTACCATCTCTCATCTGCCTCAGCATATTGGCAGCCTTTGGTACAACTTCTTGAAACATTATCTTTCCCTGGATTCTATCACATCACCCTATCCAGGTTTTCTTTCCTCTTCTTTAAATTCTAATACTATTTCCTTTGCATTTTTGCCATATTCTCCCAACAGCTGAAATAGCGGTGTTCCTCAAGTCTTAGTCTGAGGTAGGTCCTTTTAGTTTTTCATCAACATCATTGTCTCCTTCAATTCTATGACTCAGTGGCAAATCAAGCAGTAGATCAAGAAGAACTATTACCCCCACCATCATACCACACCAAAACTGGTCATCTTCCTGTATTTTTTACCCTGGGAAATGGCACCATCATTCATCCAGTTGTTTTTTACTCAGAAATCTATGAACTAACAGACACATGAAAAGATGTTCAACATTACTCATCATCAGGAAAATACAAACCCAAACTACAATGAGATATCACCTCATACCAGTCAAAATGGCTAAAATTAACAACACAGGAAACAACAGATGTTGGCGAGGAGGCGGGGAGAGGGGAACACTCTTATGCTGTCGGTGTGAATGCAAACCAGTACAACCACTCTGGAAAACAGTATGGAGGTTCTTCAAAAAGGTAAAAATAGAATTACCCTATGATCCAGCAATTGCACTGCTGAGTATTTGCCCAAGGACACAAAAATACTAATTCAAAGGGATACATACACCCCAATGTTTATAGCAGCATTATCAACAATAGCCAAATTATGGAAACAGCCCAAGTGTCCATTGAGAGATGAATGGATAAAGATGATGCATGTATGTATACACACACACGCACAGGAATATTACTCAGCCATAAAAAAGAATGAAATCTTGCCATTTGCAAAGCATGGATGGAGCTAGAGAGTATAATCCTAAACAAAAAAAGTGAGTCAGAGGAAGACAAAGACCATATTACTTCACTCATATGTGGAATTTAAGAAACAAAACTAATGAGCATATGGAAAAAAAGAAACAGAGGCAAACCAAGAAACAGACTCTTAACTGTAGAGAATGTACTGATGGTTACCAGAGGGGAGTTGGGTGGGAGAATAGGTGAAATAGGTGATGGGGATTAAGGAGTGCACTTGTGATGAGCACTTGTGATGGGGATTAAGGAGTGCACTTGTGATGAGATGTGTGAATGAGGGTGTTGTATGAAAGTGCTGAATCACTATATTGCAGAATTTAATATTACACTATACGTCAACTAACTGGAAGTAAAATAAAAACTTTAAAAAAAGAAATATATGAGCCTTTCTTATCACCTAACTCTCCCTCACTCTCATTTCTAATTCTTCTCCAAATCCTAAAATGGAATATCGCTAAATATTAGAATATCTCTAAATTGACCACTTTCCCCTATCTTTAGCATGACCACCTTAATAAACACTACCATTATCTCTCATTATGACTACTGTAATGTTCTACCATGTGATCTCCCCATATCCCATCTTCCAAACCCTTTCCCATTTTAGACAAAGTAAGCTTTCTATAAAGCATTCTGAACATGTGTCATTTCCTTGTATTTACACTGTCCCTCACTCTCCACAGAGAATTAAAATTTGCTGGTTACTTTCTGATGATCTTTGGATAAAGATCAAAATCTTTAACCCAATCCATGAAGCAGAGCTTGGTCCTTATTTCTGTCTTCAGTGTCATCTCACAACACACTCCCTTTCCTTATCTGTTACCCCCTGAGCATCTATCACCGCATGGGGGAGGCCCTATTTCTTCTCACTGCAGGGCCTTTGGATCTACCACTCACTGTGTTCTGAATGCCTTTCATAATTTTCTTTCTCTGGTTAAATTTTTCCTACAGATGACTCTTCCTTAAGGCACGCTCTAGAATGAGTTTCTTTGTTAAATATTCTCAGAGAGCTATGTTCCTTTTCCTAAGGCCATTATTTCAGTTTGCCTGATTGTATTGGATCCTGGCTCTGTCCTTGATTTACTGCGTGATCATGAGCAAGTTACTTAACCTCTTTTTCCCTATGTTTTCTCTGTTCTAAAATAGATAATAACATCTTTTTCACCACCATGTCTTAGGGATTAAACAAAATAATATATTTAAAACACTTATGAAAGTGTCTGACACACAATAAGTTTGATATATTTGTATTAGCTCTTATTTGCTTTCACATTCATTACTGTGATTATCTGATCAACATCTCCCTCTCTAAATAGGTATGTAAGTTCTATGAGATAAGAATCACATTATATCCCTTACAAGTGACTATGATTTTTGACACATAAGAATCACTCAATATAGATTTGTTCAATGAATGGATTAAAAGAACTACTAATGGTAGTAATTGCATAAATAGAGTCAAAATGCAAAAATGAAATGGTCATTACTGTACATAATCCAAAAACATGCATATGCTACATTTAAATATACACATATATATGTTACATACATATATACATATACATAAACACATGTATTTGATGTGTATACATACATACACTAAGAAACTACATCAAATCTAAGAGAAAATCTTAGATATATTTTCACAAAATTCAGAAACAAGACAAAACTACCCACTATCAATTAGATCACTTACCATGTGTTTGAAAGTTCTTGATGATGTACTTTGCAAAGGAAATTGGTAAAAAAAAAAAAACCTGAAGAAAGAGGATAAATAATTATTTGCTGATGATATACTCGCTTCTTAAAACTAACCATGAAATTCCCCTTGAAACAATTATAATATACAGAATTGTCCTCAATTCCAAGATGCAAAGTTTTTTTATACATTAATGCTTTCAAAATTGGAAATATTCCAAATGATTCCACAATTGGAATGTGCCTTAAAATTTATGTGTAATTATGATGCAATAGATGTTTTTCTTTCTTCATTTTTAAATGTTTCTCATAAAAGTAGTTATCAAACCAATAATGCACTTTAAAAGGTATAACATCTTAAATATAAGATATATGATTGCTTTGTAAGGTAACTGATTACAAAACAAATCATATTCAATAGTTTTCATCTATATCAAGAATAACCCGCTAATAAATATAGCAAAAACCTCAAAAATCCAATTTCCGTAATTCAAGTATGTATAACAAATTAGAATAAAATTAATAAAAAATGGTATATTACAAGAATAATGGAAACCACGCAACTTTACACAGGAAGAAAAAAATATTGTAATAAATGAGGAGATGTTTTATAAAAATCCTGGTTAAAGTGAAAAGAAATTTTTAAAATTCAGGATGTCTCAAGTAAACCAGTTAATACTATGGCTTCAGGAAGAAATGAAACAGGAATCTTCTCTCATTGTATATTCCTAGATATAATCATCCTTTAGAATTATAGCTTGTGCTTAGTTTCTCAATTTCTTTCTGAGTTTCTCAAAGATTATGTGCTAAACAATTTGAGATATATATATATATTCAGAGAGAGAAAGAGGAAGAGAGAGAGGGAATGAGTTAAGGAATGAGAAGAGAATTCACTTTAACTCTTAAAAGGTCACTTGATGTATGTGGGCAAATACAAATTCTTAGGCCCCATCCCAGCATCTTATATATCTTAAGTTTTTCTGTGTTTTTTTTTTTTTTTTTCTTTTAATTTAATTATCTTACATCTAGTGAACCCGCTCTCTGGGAAGTTAACAAAAACTTTCAGGAAATTAGACTAGATGGGTATATAGATTTATGTTCCCTCATTTTTAAGTTAATTTAATGCATCATATGAGCCTAAAGGGATTTCTAGCAGGATCTAAGCATATCATTATTCTATAAACTTATAGATGTTCATGTAAACTATGCTAATTAAAGTCATTTGATATTGATGAGATTTTTTTAATTGGCCATCTTGATGAAAAAAATTTAGATAATCTAAAATCATACTACTTGGTTCCTATTAGCTGGATGAGAAAACCTTGAATATTGTAATATAAGTCATTTCATAAAAGGATGAGAGTAGAGTATTTCAGAAGTCTCAGGATACTATTAGTTCTGCCTAATTTGCTGTTAGAAGTGGGCACAGAACAGTGATGCTTAAGAAAAAAATGTGTAATCCTTTATTTGGGATTTGGGGGGAAATAGCCATTGGACCTTCTCCCTTTTACTTGCTGCTACCTCTAATGCTTTTAAAAATTGCAAAATAAAATGCAGAAAACACAAAATTAAGTGTGTAGCTTAATGAATTATTATTATAACTTTTTATTTACTATCCAGATCAAGAAATAGAATTTTGCCAATCATTCCAGAAGCCTCTTGCAAGTACCTGGTTCCAATTGCAAAGTGCCTTAATCTCCCCTCTCCCTAAGTGATCACCATTTATAGCAATGACCTTCTTACATTACTTTATAGCTTTATTACCCAAAATTTCTTGCTTGGACACTATAGCTTAGCCTTTATCATTAAAAAGGTGCAAATTGTCCTATCATTGGCCAGTGGAGCCTCAAGTTGTCTTGAATCCTTCTGACATGATCTTAATGGCATTTGAAACTTTCCTTATTGTCTACTATCACACAACCTTCTCCAGGCTTAGTTAGTGCATCTCCTGCCCCAGATCTAGAGCCAACAATTTCTCTAAGAAGCTATAATTACTTTTAGTGCAATATGATATTTTAAGATCACAATCTGCTCACTAGGGGTGTTCCCCGTTACTAAGCTGGTCACTGTGTCTAGACTTTCTCAGTAAGTAGAACAAAAGTTGATAAACATTTAAATCTTTTTTTTTTTAGATTTATTTTTTTATTTTTATTTATTCGACAGAGAGAGAGACAGCAAGAGAGGGAACACAAGCAGGGGGAGTGGGAGAAGGAGAACAGGCTTCCCACTGAGCAGGGAGCCAGATGCTGGGTTCGATCCCAGGACCCTGGGACCATGACCTGAGCCAAAGGCAGATGCTTAAGGACTGAGCCACCCAGGCGCCCCTGATACACATTTAAGATGGAATCCCTCATGAGCTCCTACTGACACCTCCATTTCAAATAGAGTTTTTACTTAATCTATTCTTTAACATACAGATAATATCTGTATCTCCTTCTTCCAACAGCAGAATATAGTCTCAAAATAACCCTACAAACACTACCACCAATATTATTACTGGAAATGTTAAAAAAGATGCCTGTTTTCTCCATTCTCACTCCCCTTTTTTATACTGTACTCTCTATATAGTTAGAGTATAATCATTATGCACTGTAGTAGTACATGGTAAGTATGCACTGTACTATTTCTCTCTTAACACTTGCTTATTTATATTCTACAGGGAACTACATAGTTAATGCTCACCACCTGTCCTTTTGTATATGTCTGTAGTCATTTCACTTTTATGAATACCATTCTCTAGTAGATTTTTCAGGAAGGAAATAAAATATTCTGAGTTCTTGCATGTTATAACAGTTTATCTCTGCCCTTTTAAACCTGGCTCACAGAGTCTTTCCTTAGAAATTTTAATACGCTACTCATTTTATTCCAGTGCTGTCTAGAAATGGAAGATAATCTAATTTTCTTTGCTTTATAGTCATGTGATTTTTTTTTTTTGTTTTTGATGCCCAAATAATTTTTTTTTTCCTTTAAGGTACACTGACTTTACCAGAATGTGTCTTGGTTTTGTTCATTTGGGGTCACATTCTTAGGTTTAGTATGTTCTTTCAATTTGTAGGTTTTTTTTTTTTTTAATTTTTTAAAAGTATATTTTAGGTATAGTTTTTAGAATTTCTTTTACTTCCCTGGTTTATTTTCTTTTTCAGTGACTCCTTTTATCAGTATTTTGGATCTTCTTTTGCCTGTCTTTAGCATTTGCCTGTTACTTTCAAGCTTGCAAAATTTTTCCTTCAGTTTTGTTTTTCTTTCTATTTATTTTTCCTTCATTTTAAATTTTTATCTGATATATCTCATAAGTTATAATCTATGTTGTTTATTCCTTTGGTTTTTCCTTCTAATTTTGTCTTCATTTCCAAACTAATTTCCCTTTATTTCTAATTATTTCCTGAATTATAGTTATGATAATTATGTAATTATCTCCATTTATTCGTGTCTTATATCCCTGTTTTGGTTTGAATTGGATCTCCTAAAGATGTTTTGAATCCTAACCCCTGATACCTGTGAATAGGATTTTAACTGGCACTAGTATCTTTGCAATTTAATCAAATTAAGATCAGATCATACTGGATTAGAGTGGGCCCAAATCCAATCACTGGTGTCCTTATAAGGTGAGAATTTGGACACAGACTCACAGAGCAGAGAATGCCATGTGAAGACGCAGAGATAGAGACACAGAAAAGGCGATGTGAAGATCAGGCAGAGATTACAGTGATGGGTCTACAAGCCAAAGATGGTGAGCAACCATCAGAACCTAGAAGAGTCAAGGAAGAGTTCTTCCCTAGAGCCTTCAGAGGGATCATAAATCTACTAATACATTAACATTAGACTTATTAGTCTTCAAAATGGTGAGAATAAATTGGGTTGTTTTAAGCCACTTGTTTGTGGTACTTAGTTATAGCAGCCCTACTAGGTTACAATTTTGATTTATTTTGTGGGTATGTCTTTTGGGGATATTTTTATTGTTATGTTTATCTTATCCTTTTTTTGTGTCATTTTAATTTACTTTTTCTTGAATTTTCGGAGTTGATATTCAGGATTTTTTATTCCTTTTTTTTTTTTTTTTTTTTTTTTCCATTTCACAACATTCTCATCTATTGCTTTTGAATAGTGTTCCAATATATGGTGAAATTTTCCCCTGGGTTTTCTGAGTTCTCCTTGCCCATTTTAGTCTGGAGCTCCCTTTTCCTCATCTTTGTTTTCCCTATCTTCTACAGTTTTGATTCCACTCTCAGAGTTTCTCCTCAAGTATGGAGCCTTGAAACATAAATGAGCCTTGACTCCTCAGTTTTGAGGCTGCTTCAGCTCCTTCAGATTTTCTTACTATCCGCCCTTGTACTCATCTACTTAGCATGGGGAAAATTCCTCCTAATTTTGACGGCTCTTCATGTAGAACTACTGTGATCTCCAGCAAATATATATTAGCTCTTTGGGACTCTACCCTTGTCAGGACAGTCAGTTGCCACCTGGTACTTTCTTCTTTTTCCTCCGGAGACGACATCAACAGCATGTAGGTCATGCAGTTATGGGTGATTTGTCCTCACTCTCTTGTGTTTTGAGATCCACTGGGACACACTGCCACTTAGTTTTATTATAAATGCTGTCTAAGAGCATTGGCTTTAAAATTCCAGAAATGAGAATCCACGCTGCCACCATTATCTTCCTAGAATCTGTACGTAGTACCTTTCTCAATAGTCACTAACATTTATTGTGCACTTTCTGTATGTCCGTCACCCAGCTAAGAGATTTACATACATTTTGTCAGTTAGTTCTCACAGTGGCCTTATCAAGCCGGTATTGTTAACAGCTGAATTTTACTGATCATTATACAAACATGTTAGCAATAAATAATTTACCAAATGTCACACAGCTACAGGTATCTAAAACCGACTTCTAACTTAGAAAGTCTGATCCCAGGCTTCGCACCCCTAGCAAATATAATACGCTTTTTAAACAAACACAGAAACAAACAAACATGTAAATGAAAGGAAAAAGTTCTGAGGCTAAAGTAATGAAAAAGTCAAGAGAACTGGTCAAAATAGCATACAAGCGGAAGTGCCTAATACTGCAAAAAAAGACTCCTGTGGGATCAGATCTTAATGGCCGAGAAGAGTATTAAGACACTGAGCACAGGAAAAGTACAAATGAGGAAGAAACAGTGAATGCCAAGTAAGTTCACTTTTTCCTTTTGTGACAGACATACCCGGTCCCTATCCTGCAAGACCTTGTAACTGAGATAGAGAACCAAAACTTCAACAAGAAAGAAAATAACAAAGTACACAGCTGCGCTGACTCAGAGAGTCACTGTGTCCTGTGCTATACAAGGAGGGATCATTCATTTGGCATATTTCCTCCCCTCAGAGATGTTTCAATTTAGTAAGAAAGATAAGATGGGTTCATGAATAATTTAAGATAGTAAAAACTAAGAACCATTTATTGCTACAAATAAAAGCTTTAGGAGTTTACAAGAAGGACAGAGCACGTGAGACTCAGATAGTAATGGGCATGTAAATCAGAGCTCGAGGTTAAGTGAGACCTAAAAAGAAAATTAGAACCAGAAAGAGAGGCATAAATAGAACAGGGTTGGAACTATGAGATGATAGTAGTGAGTGGATGTCTTCAGGAAACAACAACAAAAAAAAAAAAAGGAAAGAAAGAAACAAAAGATCCTACAGGAATTGCTAAATATTTTAGAGTTTATCCTGATTTCATAAATCAAGAAACAGAAGATGTTTTAAATAGAGGGGGAAAAACGATAAAGGCTGTTACTTACATTTAAGAGTGGAGGAGTCTGAGGAGGAAAAGGGGAAAAAAAAATAAAGACAAAAAGATTAGTAGGAGACTTTGGACAATAGCTTCCAGGAGGCTGGGATGGTGGAGAGTCATATGGTGCATAGAAGCTCTGGAGGGTATACCCAAGGGCTGGATAGATTACACCCATTTGCATATTCATAAGAATTATGAAAAGAGATGAATTAGATTTCCAGACTTTCACAGTGACCTATGTGTTCCTTAAGCTTCCCCATAGTACAAGATTTTCAGTGTCCTTTAGCAAACTGTTCTTTACTGATCATCTGCCACCGATCATATTTGAAGCCAAGCTGCCCTGGGGGTTACTCTTTGAGGTATATTAATCAGGGCTGATATCAGATAAGAGGGCTTGACAGTTCTGAATCTCAGAAATGGCCTCAGTAATAGAGACATAAAGCTCCATTTTAATGCTAATAAACACAATTCTGCTGTCATAAATCTCAGAAAAGTTATAAAAGAAAGGATTCAGGTTACTGAAAGAATGAGCGATATCAGATCCAGGAAGGTAAACCTAGACCCCATTTTAATATCATTTTGCACAGAAAACAATTCTACAAAGTAGAAAAGTTATAACGTTGCCTTCAAGTAAAAGAAAAAAGGGGAAAATGACCCTTGTGCTGTTATTTCAACTGGAAGCTTAAGCTATTTTGACCACAGATGCTAACCACAGAAAACACGTCCTCACTTTCTCTAATCTAATGAATGGTTCGGTCTCTGGAGAGTTAAAGTGAATTATTTTTCAAAAAGATATTTTAAAATTTACATCCTCATAAAATGCAGTTACGGTGTTTTAAGGATGTCCATTTACATAGATTCTTGCACATTCACTGTGCATTTGCTGAAATGCATGAATGTGTACACATTTTATATACTCTTTAAATACAATTAAAGCAAATGTAGAAACTACTCAGAACCTTAAAATTAGTTTTATATTCAATAACTGACCAAAAAGTAAAATGTCAATCATGTTTTCTAGCTGTATGCTATAATTCCAGTCAAAAGAAATTGCTGTTTCACAACTTGATTTTAAAAGAGTGCTAGATCAATGTTATTGACTTAAGAGATTCATTCATTATTTATTTTAAATTTCATTTATTACCCAAGTTTCATATAGAGACTAATTATTTAGATGGGAAACTGCAACTGCCTAAATTAATATGAGGAAAATTGAGCATTTACCCTGAGGCAGCAAAATTGGACTTTGTCAGGAAGCCGAGCTGAGGAGGTAGTATGCTGCAAAATGCTTAAAATTGGCCATTAAAGGGAAAGAGTCTACAGCCATTATTTCCCACTAGAGCATAATTAAATACAAATAATAAGGGCTGCATTGTCTCTTAAGTTTCACATTTTCCATTTGCAGAAAATGGATCCATGAATGGTAGCTGTCAGAGGGGTTGGGCTTCCTAACACTAACCACTGGTAGGGTTCTAACTGTGTAGTCCTAAAGAAATGGCACTTTTTACAATGGGATCACCTTTGACGAAAGCAGAGAATTCTGTGACCACGGCCAGTGGCAGCTGAACAAAAATGCAGCTTTGAAACGGAACTAGATAAACAAAGACTCTAGACGAAGAAGGTCACATTAAGAACAAGCTCTCTCTTCATTCATTCTCAGTACTGCTAAAGCAAAATCAGCAGAGAGTTCATACCCACCCCTTTGATAATTAGCTTAGAGGGCTGGTGAGTCACATAAGGATAATCACTCAAAAAATTTTGACAGCACCTCTCATTAGTAAAATCTTTTCCTATCATTATGCTGACATTTACAAATTCATCTGATGCTCCAAACAATCTCCCAGGTAATTTTTTGTTGTTGTTTTTTAACGTCCTCTTGAAAGCATGGGAGCAGATGTGAGCCCAGAGTTGAAGTAACAATGTGGTACAGATTCAATGGAGCTGGCTAATAATTCTAATACATACAAACCGATTCTTTTACTCCATGTGAAAATATATTATTTGGGGTCTATTCTACATGCCAGATATTGTATTAGGTATTGGGCATAGTATATGTTATACATATATAATACCAGTTATGCCCCTGTACTCATGGTCTTCAAAAGAATCAAATAGCTACCTATTCCCTACTGAATAGTTGACTACACTTTTGTGAATCCTATGAATGGTATATGTCTAGGTTTCTCTGTAACCCTATGCAGCCATGCAATTGAGAAAAAAAAATAGTGGATAGACATTATGAATTATAGAGTATCAGGAGTAAACATCAATATCAAAAATTTATGTACTTACTAATAAATGAATGACCACATAGAGAGTTTACATATTGCTTATCATTAAAAATATAATAGTTAGGGCCAAAATTTATATACCAGGATGGAATGTTGTCATGAAAGGCTTCATCTTTTTCCTCCTTCCCTTCCTGCCTCCCTCCCTCTTTCCATTTCCTTCGATCTCCTTCTTTTGGTAAGATTGGTAAGATGGCTTTCACTAAATTTTACATGAGACTTGGTTTTATTCACATATCATATATTATTTCATACTTTTTGTGTTGCTAGAAATAAATTTAAAATAACAGAACTTTTAATAAATGCAATATAAATATGTCAAAATATTTTAGGGAGGTATAATGCAATTTGAGAGAGAGAGAATGAGAGACAGAGAGCATGAGAGGGAAGAGGGTCAGAGGGAGAAGCAGACCCCCTGCTGAGCAGGGAGCCCGATGCGGGACTCGATCCCGGGACTCCAGGATCACGACCTGAGCCGAAGGCAGTCGCTCAACCAACTGATCCACCCAGGCGCCCGGTATAATGCAATTTATATACATTCATGAAGATATTCTTACTTTATGTCCTAAGAAGTAGTTTAAGTAAGTTAATTTAAAGAGAAAATGATCACTGAAGATCTTCTTATTCATTGGGATACGTCTAATTTCATACCATGTATATGATATACATGGCCAGTGGCAGAACTAGATGGGAGACAGATGAGCTATATATTTTCAACATACATTTAAACTGTTCTCTCCCTCTCAGGGTCTATAGGCTTTGCCACATGATACCATCAAAGAGCTGCTCCACCGTAATGCACGTTCCAGCTGTTTCTCACACTTTGGTTTTCTTCCTCATTCAATCCCTCGTTGCTCTGGTTGCCCCCGCTGACCCTACAGCCCCTTTCCTGTACGCACAAAAAATACTACTACAGGAAAAACCAAATACCTATGTTATGAAACCATCTGAAATGTTTCTCAAGTCAGGATTCTTAAAACCATGTAAAGCATATCATTACGTAACCCATTCTCTAAGACATTCGGATCTTAAAACTGGATTTATTCCTTTCTAAAGAAGGTTTTCTTGAATGGGTTTCTTACAATCTTAAAGAGGCCCATTCTATTTTTGGCAAATTCCTCCTTTTTCCTAATGTGCATGCCATTTCCTCTAGAGATGAAATGTAAATTCAACAAGGGCATAAAAATTTTAGGGTCACATTTAGTAGAAAATCCTAGTTCCACAGGTGCCAGGTGTAGGGGCTCACCAATACCCACACATTAATGCTCACTGCAACCGATCCAGACTTAGACAAAAACACCCTCCGTTTCTCTTTCCCGCATGCCTAGCAGCAGCTGAGAGGCTCTGTAAAATACAGAAATAGGATTCTAACCTGAGATGACCGGGGTAGAGGAAGATCTGACATCATTAGAAGGATTTTGCAAAGCCTTGTCAACTTATTTTAATAATCTATCCCAAATCTAAAGAGCACTCTGAAAGAATTAACAGAGTATAACAGATATAGTAAAAGCCGGAGGGTGAACTTCTCTTAACAGAATCTATTTTAGAGATATCTTATGCCTAAGATACACCAGTATTGGGTACTGAGTCCACATTAAGCAAATAAACAAAATACTCAACCTTTATCTTTCATTTTACAAACATACAAACCTAAAAACTTACCAAAATCAAGGCGTATATGAGAACCGCCATGTGAACAATGAGGCAAGGAGTGCCATAGGTTGGAGCAGTCAGAGAAGGTGTGAGCAGAGTATTAGTTTTCTATTCCAAGTGATCTTTAAGGAATAACAAGTTGGATTTTTAACAGAATTATGCGTTGTTCTATAACCTAATAATTGTCACCATCAGATGTACTTTAATAAATGTTCTAACAAATTGATCAGTGATTGACAGAAAATATTTTAAAACTTCATAACAATGAAGGGATTGTTCATCATTTTTAACATGTCAGATAATTTGAAATGGATTTCCAAGATCTTACAACAGATTTTCAACTTCTAGATTAGGTTTTAAAACAATAGGGCCAATTGAAAAAAATAAAAACAAAAACATAAAAAAAGTTCTTTCCAGTAGGTTTTAGGTCCATGGAATGTAGATTTCAACTAAATGGGCTCCATTCTCCCAATAGAAAATGATAGATTCTTTGACGGTTGAACGTTAACAAATAGCGTATCTAATTACTCTTTGCCTTCTTCGGAATTTTAATGAAGAATTCTAGTAAATGATTATAAGTCAAAGGAATTTGGAAGGCAACTTGATCAATGTGATTGACCAATGTATTTGACATTCATTCTCTACAAATATTCTGCAGTAGCAATTAAAATGGCATCAGCCATAAAAACAAATCCATAATTTTGAAATAAATCCAAAAGCAGACATTTTTCTGAGTAGCAGTAATGACTTCAGTGAAGGACATTTCCTGGGGATTACTGACTGCTACAGCTTTATTGGATTCAGCTTTTGCAAAACCCTCAGATTTTCCCAAGCAGTCATTATAACCCTGAAATTGCCCTCCGTGTTCATTATTTGTACTTAATTAAGTTTCTATATTGGGGAAAATCACAAACAGTAAGGATGTAATAATATATAACATGGAGTTAATTTTCACCTCATGTTATTTTTTTCCTTGAAGTTGACAAATGGTACACAACAGAAATTCCTTTCCTAATAATTCTGAAGCAGAGGAAACTAGTATCCTTCTGAAACTGATATGATTCTATTTAAAGGAGGAAAAAACGATTATGCCTACTGCTTCTCACACACACACACATACACTTTTAATTTTAATTTTAAATATATATGATAAATATATATGCTATCATATATATATCTCTCAAATAGCGTATTCTTTCAAAAATGTGTGCTTTGTTGACTATTTTTGGCAGAAGCCCTCAGCAAGTACTTAGCCAACCTGTTCAGTAGGCCTTTGATAAAGAAAGATAATGTAGAATGAGCAACACAGAGACACATACATCTCATATGTTTCCCATCACTTTTGCATTGTCGATATAGCAGCTGTGATTTTCTTACCATTAACCAGTTTTCAATTACAAAGAGTGACACTAGGGTATAGTGGTTAAGACTGCAAACTCGGTAGGCAGATGAAAAAAAAAAAGTAAAACTTCGTTCCTCAATTTACTAGCTGCACAGCCTTGTGCCTTATTCAGTTTCCTCATCTGAAAAATGGGAATAGTAATCTACCTACTTTAGAGGGTGTCCTTATTATGGTTAAATGAATCGTGCAGGCAAAGGATTTAGAAAAGAGTCTGGTATAGAGAAAACGCTCCAAGAATGCTAGGCATTGGGGCGCCTGGGTGGCTCAGTTGGTTAAGCGACTGCCTTCGGCTCAGGTCATGATCCTGGAGTCCTGGGATCGAGTCCCGCATCGGGCTCCCTGCTCAGCAGGGAGTCTGCTTCTCCCTCTGAGCCTCCTCCCTCTCATGCTCTCTGTCTCTCATTCTCTCTCTCGCAAATAAATAAATAAAATCTTTAAAAAAAAAAATAAATAAAAAAATAAAAAAAAGAATGCTAGGCATTATAAGGACAACACCCAAACGGATATTCCGCAAAACCAGAAAGTTCTATCACCACTGCTCCTGATGATTTAGGGAATTCAAATGAAGCACTAATAACTAAAGTTATCACCCAGATTTAGGAGAAACTTCCACTCTACTCCAGGGAAGGAATCCTAATTAGCAGCTGATGTCATCCCGGTAATGATGGGTACAGCGGACAGAGGTGGTCGCAGCCGCGTGATGGACCCGCGGAAATCCCGCAGGAAAATACGCGTTTGAGTCACGGCGTCGCTCTGCTCCCTGTTGCCACCTTCTCCGCTACAGCTGAGGCTGCCTTGTCTTGCGGGGTGACTAATACCGAGAGAGCTACTTTTGAGCCCAAGGCCAGACAGAGGCAAGCTTCTCGCAAGGGTTTCGTAGCTGAGTCGATAGCCCCGAGTGTTGCAGCTGCACACGTTACAGCTAACTCCTGGGCCTCCCAGCCTGAGGGCACGGCTGCAGCTGGGGCCGCTCCAGTTCAAGGCCGGCACCAGACTCTGGGCCTCGGGGCCCAGGGCTCACTGGTCCTTTGGGCACCGTGCTTGAAAGAGCCTGGGAGGGAGTGTAATGACTCGTCATTTCTTTTGCTGACACAAGTTTTATTTCATCTTAAAATGGTTGTGCTTACATCCGAACGCTGTCATCATTCCAAATGTGGAGTCAGGGAAAAAGTGAAAAGCCTTTTGTTAACGTTCTTTCATCGAAATTTGTTTCTAGCAAATTAACTTTATAAACTTTGTGAAGCCTTTGATTGCACTCAGAGTTCATTTTTATTCAGTGCTTTGCATAAAATAAAGGCATGTTGTTTTGAACTGACAAAATATTATTCTCAATTTCTTTCAATGCCTCCGAGTAGTTATCGGCTTGTTTGTTTGGGAATGCATGGTAGATGTTTGATGTATTTCCTTCTCTGGTATTTATTGTTGTCCGCAGAAAATTAAAACGCATCATCTCATTTTAACTTATGATTCTCCCTTTATCCACACTGTTGTTTCTTCTCACTGGCCGCTACTCTTCTCAGTCTGAAGCACAACGCTAACAACCAGTAATAATCAGGTGTATTTCGATAAGGCTTACAGCTTACAAAGTCCTCCACATACCTGCTCTTATTTCTGTTTTATAAGCACCGTGAGGTGGGCAAATTAAGGAATAGTGTCTACATCTTAAGGCTAAGGAAACTGAGGTAGACATGAGATGAAGAGACTTGTCAAAGAAGAGGGAAATGGCTTATGGGATCTGGAATCCCAATCATCTGCCATTCCAATGTCGGTTTCTAGGCAGGGTAGCCTAATGGAACAAGCATGGGCTTCAGGTCAGAAATACCTGGGTTTCGGATCCGGTTCTGCCTCTTTAACTCGTTGTATTACTTACGGAAGCCAACCGTCTTATTTTACCTGAAGGTAGAAAGCCCAGATAGTTCAACAGAGATGAAATATGGACCACGAAACAAAAAACAACACAAAATAACAAGGGCTTTGGGTGATTGGTAAGAATAACTGCCCATTATTGGCTTAACTATATTCTCTCTCCTTGCATATTTTCACGTAAGCCTGCAATTCAAATAAAAGTGAAGTGTTTGCTACCATATGGAGCTGCAAAGTTTTAAAGAGCAACTGGCCGAGTATCAGCAATTCCATATGGTTCCATCTAATTCTTACAGAGGCTTGAAGCTGTCTTCTCTCCTGCTTTCATGATGTTTACATTTTGTTTTTTGTTTCGGCTTTGATATCTGTGTAGTGTGGTTTTTGTTTTTTTTTTTTTCTTTTCTGGATAGGTTTCATATACATATTTTAGAAAAAAATTAAAAGGATCAAAACAACACTGTACAGGAAAAATTAAGTCCCTCACTCATCACTGGTCTCTAGTCACCACGTTCTCCTTTTGAAACAATCACTGACGGAAGGCGCCATGCTTTCCAAAGATGCTTTGTTCATTGACAAGAAAACATAATACATCAGTTCTCTATTTTTTTTTTTACCATATGTTTGTCTAATACATACATTTTACCTCTTGACCAAACAAGGCCAAAAAAACCCGATAGATATTCCCCACAGATGCATGTAGTAGGTGAAGGGAATTAACTATCCAGTAGAAAATTGATACAGTGTTCTTAAAGAAGAGAAGCGATGCCATGCAGTCAAAAACAACAGATGTTGACTTACTAACCAAAGGCCCCGGGCTGAGATAGTAGGACCAAATCAGTGTTCCCAGGGCCTCTTTAAAAGCAAGTACACATAAAATGCTACGTGTATGACGATTCTCCCACTAGACTCAGAGCTCTCAGAGGGCAGGAACTTGAATTTATTCATCCCTGTACCCACAACACTGCAGACTTAGTTCTTGACAGATAGAAGGCATAAATACATTTTGAGGGCAAAAACGAATATTTTGCTACTTACTGAAATTTGTCTCAAGCTTTTAAGCAAGACCTACTTAACATTGTCACAATATTAGCATCCACTGTTTATCTTTTATAAGCAGATGTTTTCCCACGTGTAACTTATCTGTTTTGTAATTCTTATTTCTCTAAATCTCAGTAAACAATCTAAATTTCATGTCCTTAAGTTAGGAGACTGCAGTGGTTATTTCTTTTAAATATATGCTATGGGCAATAAAGGCTTCATCCAGCACAAAGCATATTTTGGACATTCTTTGTTAGCATAGCCGAAATGAGAATAGGACATGGAGCCTGGATAGCTGTTCGGCTAACTCACTGGGCAGTAGATACAGTAATCCATTTAAAAGAGAGTACCACAAAGTACAGGCTAAAGTGTACTTTTGAATGTAAAAACGTTTAAAAGAATCCATAAGAGTCTTTAAAGTCTCTAGCAAATATAGGTACAACTATAGGTACCATACAGGTACAATGTCTATCATAGAGACTGGCACCCACTTGTCATCCTGTATCAGGGTCACTAGCACAGACCTGAGTATCACTAAAATGCAAGAGCACAGAGAACCGAAACATCAAGGGGGGATGGGTAAACCATTTTCCCTTCATGCGGCAGGAATAAATGTCCAGTTTCCTTTCATGGGACAGGAAAAAATTCTTTCCCCAGGACTGTGTACTAGTTTTGGAACATTGACGTTCAGTTGAAGAGGAGTACACAAAGCAGTAAGCCAAGAAGTGCTTAAACACTATCCAGGGCTGATGGACAGACGGAAGCCTCAGACATACAAGCACACGCTCTTACATTCCAAAAAGACCACATGTGCTGGATGTCAGTATCGGGGACTGGCTGAAAGAAAGGAGTTGCGGAAAAGGGGGACTAAAAGAGACCTTGACTGGAGGCTAGCAATGAAAGAAAGAAAGAAAGAAAGAAAGAAAGAAAGAAAGAAAGAAAGGAAGGAAGGAAGGAAGGAAGGAAGGAAGGAAGGAAGGAAGGAAGGAAGGAAGGAGGAAGGAAGGAAGGAAGGAAGGA
>NW_023270447.1:28622829-28704538 GCF_011800145.1 Mirounga leonina
AAAGAAAGAAAGAAAGAAAGAAAGAAAGAAAGAAAGAAAGAAAGAAAGAAAGAAAGAAAGAAAGAAAGAAATGAAAATGAAAACAAATGTCAGCTTCCTCTATACATGGCAATTATAGGTTTAATTCAAATTGCTATTAGACTCAATAGTTACATCTATAAACTTCAAATTGTTATGGGGATTAAATGAAGCTTTGTAAACTGAAAAGAATCACTTCATTATTTCGTTTTCCACAATATCTAATACATGCGTTGTATGGATGAGTGTGCTCAAATGCTGTGGGTTGAATAATATAAAATTTAGATCCTAGTTATCTTAGAATTGAAAGTCTTCCGGTTTTAACTTCCTTACCTATAGTTTATGTGTTTAAATGGACATGGAATTTTAAAGGGATATACATTTAACCAATTAGGAGGGCTTTTTCTTTTTAAATGTGGACCCATCATGTTGCAGGTATGTAGCTCTCAGCTATCTCTTGTCCATCTCACTGAGAACTCATCCTCAGCGCCTAGTCTGGTCCCTTTCACACAGTCAAGATAAATATCTGTTGAATGAGCATTTGAATTAATAATAGTAGACGTAGTTATAAGTAAGAAATCAATCTATTATTAGTCAAAGTCTTGAAAAGCAGACTGTAGGTATGAAGTGTCTGAAAATCAAACTGAGCCACTATCTCCTGCTATTTCAAACCCAACCACTGTGAAACAATAGTAATAGAAACCAAAGCAGCCTATTTCATGATGAGAAAAATCCTAACACCAAACTAGACTTTGTGATCTGAATAGCAGCCTAGCAGTTGCGTGTGTATATCTAATATTTACAGAGTTTCTTTTTCTGCTCTAATTGAATTTGCCCTGCACAGTACGGGGCACTTAAAAAACAAAACAAAACAAAAAACAGTCTACTATTTGTTGAATTAAAATGACAGTCACGGGGCGCCTGGGTGGCTCAGTGGGCTAAGCATCTGGCTCTTGATTTCAACTCAGGTCATGATCTCAGGGTCATCAAGAGCTACTTCAGGCTCCATGCTCAGCAGGGAGTCTGCTTAAGACTCTGTCTCTCTCCCTTTGCCCCCCTGCCAAAATAAATAAACCCTTAAAAATAAAATAAAGTAAAAGAGAATAAAATGATAATCTCAGAAGTCCAGCCATAACTATTGCTGGGAGCTACGATTTACCTACTCTGTAATCTCAATGAGGTTATCTGGTTCCCGTCCTGTCACTTTCCCTTAGGGCTTCAAAGTGAAAGCTATAGAGGACAAAGTGGGATCATCATATATGTGGCTAGAATAAGAAGTACGCCGTATAGGTTCTGAAACATATTTCAGCAATTTCATAAATGGCCTCTAATTCAATAATCATCATCAAAACTTTATATTAGCTTCGTTTTGGTTGAGCTATAAATCAGTTTGTTTCCTACTAAATCACTCACTTCTGTATTTTCCACTATTTTAGTGGTAGTTATCATAATGCTGATGGTCTCTACAACAATTATGTTAGACAAGTTCAACCATTCCTGTAACTAATTAATATTTTTTTACATAAAAAATTATTTCTTTTCAAACAAGCTTCCTTTTAAAAATATGTTGCTTTGCATTCTTTTATTTTTGTTAACCTCCCAGATTAGCAAATCCATTATTCACAGGTCCCTTATTACAGGAGAATTGTCAGCTCATAGTTCCTATGTAATGTGCCCTCCTCCTCCTCAGACACACAGTTATGATACAGTTCGATATGTTTATTGATTATATATATATATTTTTTAGATTTTATTTATTTATTTATTTATTTATTTATTTATTTATTTATTTATTTGACAGAGAGATAGAGAGTACAAGTAGGGGGAGAGGCAGAGGGAGAGGGAGAAGCAGGGTCCCTGCCTAGCAGGGAGCCTGACATGGGGCTTGATCCCAGGACCCTGGGATCATGAAGGCAGCTGCTTAACCAACTGAGTCACCCAAGCGCCCCTAATGATTATATTTTAAAAAACAATATAGGGAGGAAAGTTTAAAACTGTTAACAGTATAGTTTAATTGACTTAAAAGATTAAAGAAAGAGTAAAGCTGGTGTTGAGTTTAGTGCTACATCTTTGTTGACTTTTAACTTGTTTGTTTACTAAATAATATTTACCTTCAGGGCTTTGCATATTCGTGATTTGTAGTATATAGAAAATTATTTCTAATGGAAAATCTATTTTATTCCTTAAAGAGAAGATTAACAGATGTTTCTTTGGTATTACTGTATAATAATATATAGTAATCTAGGAGGTACTGTTAGGTTTTTAAGTAATGATGTAATATAGATATCAGAAATTGACCAAAATACATACTTGCATTTATTTGCTTTTTTGTCAGCATATACCAGTGATGTTAAAAAACAACAAGAACACAGACAACCCCACACTTTTTAAATAAACCTCCAAGCCCCTGAACAATAAGCAGGAACTTATTTTGACATGTAATTTATCAAGCTGTGAGACTTCTACTATTGTAAACAAAACAAGACAAAAATTTAAAAAAAAATGAATAATAAGACTGCAATCTTGGGGAAATTTCTTTGAACAAAATGTGAATTTGGGTGTTTTTGTTGTTGTTGATATAAACTGTAAAGTTGACCTATATAATTTAGCCTTTTTGTTTTTTAGTTAAATAATTGAAAAGCAGTAATTGGAAAGAGTTGCATTATTTTCACTAAATGTAGTGGAAATCAGCTTTTGACCATATATTTCTTTGGTAAATCCTTTAAAAATACTGAATTTTTCATAAACCTTTGTAATTAATCCTTAATACTTCAGAATGCTAAGGCAAGATTGGCATAGGATTTGAAACAGAAGAAAATTTAGCTGATTTTGAAAGGATTATTTTCTACAGCCTATATTAATGTTTACCACACAAAGTACTTCCTTGATGGTGTTTATTCCTCTGCACTATGTAGTCTATCTTCTGGTTAAATAATCACAGCTTTAAAAAAAATCTTTTAAATCATTCAGACCAACAAGGGTGACTCTGAATTTGGATCATGTCACTGTAGTGTGAGGATTCACTGGAAGAGTAGGGTTCCAAGCTCGGTTTTGTTCTTTTTTTTTTTTTTTTTAATTCGAGTTCTAGCTTTAATATCAAAATGTTGCCCTTATCTTTATGAATTCCCTTGCTTTTCTAAATAGTCAAAATGGAAAGCTAGGACTCTTGGCAAAGTGTCAGTTGGATATTATCAGCCTTGGAGAATTGATTTCTCACTTCTCAATAATTCAATCTTTGCTCTCCTTCAAGAAAAGCACAAATAAACTAATATTTGTGGATCTGGAAGCTCTTTACTAAATGTATTAGTCTTTTGTTTAAATCACATTCTAATTATGGAAGCTCCTGTAATAGCCAAAGGTCCCCTCATAGTCATTTAAGATGTTTTGGTGAGCCTGCTAATTTTAAGAACTTAATGGCCCATGATACTTTCTTCAAACCCACTATGATCTATGGCATGAGTGTTCTGGAAAGACTATTTTCTTGACCTTCCATTCTTTGGAATCAGCCCAGCAAACACCTGACAAATCCAAACACTAAACTGTACAGCCACTTTTAATTCAATAAAATAACACTCTTCGGTTATTCAGATTTCATATTCAGATTTGATTTGTACGGATGGAAAAGGCGAGAATAAATTGACCCTGCTATTAGGTATGGAAATGTTTCAGGACTTTCTCCTGATATGGCCTATTTGTATGCAGTTCTAGATTTAAAGCTCAACCTAATTAGTGCAGCTATTTGGAGAAGCTGAAAGACCACTGGCCTGTACTGTGCCCTTAGCAAATGTTAGCAACTTCTCCCAAGAGCTGTGGAACTTAACTCTTCATCAAATGTATTAAATGCAAAAAAAAAAAAATAGAAGTAGTGGACCACCAAAAACAACTTCCCCACTCTAATTGGGAATGGGTATGTGTGCCATGTGAATCGGTTTATATTTATTATTTCCTGTTTAAATGTATCTGCGCTGGAGATGTGTGTGTGTCCTGTGCGTGGACACATCAGCATTCCTTACTGAAATACACAGAAGTCAAATGCACATATTGCTACGTCTTATTTTTCAGAGAATTTCATTTTTTGCAAGTTATTCTAAGTAAGCATCAGGCATTGTGACGTGGAGTCTGGCACTACGTAATTCCTTATTTAACAGAAGAATAGAGAGCATTTACAGGAAAATATTCATAAATTGTCAGCACATCTGTTGTTACTGCCCCCAGGGCCACATTCATTTAAGCCTCCTGTTTTCCAGACATTTTTCTATTTTCAAATACACGCTTTACTTTGATCTGGCACATAACCAATCAAGCTGCCTTTTATAACCTGGCTACACCTGTTTCTGCAGGTGTAGTAACGGAGAGAGGTCATTTTCAGGATGGAGGGAAAGGACTACCTGGGATTCATTTTGAGCTAGCCATTTCCTCAATGCAGCCCAGCTGGCAGCTTCTGGAAATTTCTCATGAAGCACATTAGTAGAATTTTTCTCTTTCATATCAGTGTGGCTTCATTTAGAGGGAGAACGTCTCCTCTGATGTGTTTTTCAAATGAAAACAGGTATTTTGGAAGAATTATTATTCTTTTCTTTTGTGTAACATTTTGACTTTCTTTTACTCCCTTTTTATTAACACTGTTATTTGTAAATTTGCATGTTAGTTTTTTGTGTGTGTAAATGACTTTTATATTACCATATTATTTTATGGTACTTTACTTCATCCATTTATTGACTGACTTGACTTGTGCTGTTGGTGCATGATCGACCATAACACTCATGATGTAATAGGGCTAATTTTACCCGGCCTTCATTTGATCTGTTCCCCCCAAGATCAGGCACATTTCTTTCCTCTATCAAGCATAAGTCCAGGTGCTCACAACACACTGGATCTCTGCAGCCATTTCACTGCCTCTAATATGTCTGTGATTGGGCTTCTACCAGTTGAGTTGTATGTTTTCCAGGAGTTAGAAGCATTGTTTCAAACCATTTATACTATTGGAACTTTCTATCACAATTAAGTAAACACAGTAACTACTGCATGAACTTAAAAGAAAAAAAAAAGAGTGTGAAATATTTGCTATTTTTGCCCATTAAAAACCCAAGTGTTTTGCAATAGCCTAGCCATTCATACAACTGTCCCAAATGCTATTTAATTTAGGTGTGAACAATGAAATAATAGACTATTTGATGTGGAGGGGAGGGGAGTTGGAAACGTATAAATCAATAAGATAGCCACTAGCCACATCGAACTCTTCATATTCAAATTCAAATGAATTAGAATGAAATAAAATTAAAAATTGAGTTCTTCTGTTGCTATGTGTTCAACAGCCACATGCAGCTTGTGGTTACCAAATTGAACAGCACAGACATATTTCCATTACCACAGAACGTTCTATTGGACAGTACCTAAGGGAGACTACATTCAGATAAATCTGCAATTGTCTATTCCTTGCTCCAAATGAAAGAGATCAAAACCAAAAATTGTAGATGAATAATATCTTTTGTGTTTTTGGCAAGAAATGATTCATAACTCTGAAAGATTGGGAAAGTATATATGTATATATTTTAGATTTAGGAAAGTGAACTTTTGTTTATGATTCTCCATTTTAACCCATATTTCAATTAATTTGCTACTTATTCCCCATGCTACTACCAGATAAAGCACTTGTACTCAGATGTACGGGATAATGATGAAGCATATTGTTCCAAAGAGTGGTGACTGTACCATGGCTCTTTCACCAAGGCCCTGTGGCACTTTGGGAAGGTTTTGTTTCCAAACTTTTGTTTCTTTACCCATAAAATAGGAATCTTAATAAAATTTATGTGTTAGGGTTGTTATAAAAACCAAATGAGTTAATGATGGTAAAACGTTTCTGTCTGTGACTAGCATAGAAAGGGGAATGAATAACTAAAGAGTTGTGAAAAATTTGCACATGTATATCATGTATATTATTTCAGTTAATTCTCAATTAATTAATTAATTGTTATATAGGAAAGAGATCTTACAGAGCTACAGTGAACTGCTAAGTTTGATGTTTGGCAATTCATTTCTCTGACTTCAAAACTTACATCATTATGTTCTTCTTATGTAACACTTCCCCTCATGAACTACTCAAAAAAACAAGCATGCTACTAAATTATTTTCATTTGAATGAAGACTTCTGGTTTATTTTTCCTTTACAGATTTTATCAGTAATAGACATGATGGCAAAATGTCATGATTTGAGACACAGAAGCCTAGTAGTTCTTCTTTTTTTTTTTTTAAAGATTTTATTTATTTGACAGAGAGAGAGATGGCGAGAGAGGGAACACAAGCAGGGGGAGCAGGAGAGGGAGAAGCAAGAAGCCTAGTAGTTCTATTTCACTTGATGTTGTCTAGTCAATAAAACAACTCAGTTGTGTTTTGAAACAGAGAGAATAACAAAATCATTTTCCTCCAGCTGAGCATTCATCAATGAATTTATGTAAACTGATTTCAGAACAGTAGAAAACAAAGAGTTTGAATCCATACTTATCTTAATTTTAAATCATAGACTAGCTCTAGTATAAGGTTTTCTATACCAAATCACCTAGATCCTTGCTGATGGAGACAGATTTCTACTATAATCCAGGTTAATATCACAATAAAGGACGAAGACAAGCTCGGCAAGTAGTAACATTTGAATGTTAATTTCCTAGCTAATATTGAAAAACACATATTTAATCCCTAATGTTTGTGGTTTATACTAGTTGACTCCCTTCCAGAAATCTACAGACTAGTGAAAAGAGATAAGACTTTCAAAAACTACTGTAATACAAAGAGGAATATGTTAAATACAGTAAGAGATGCATATGGGACTATAGGGAGTTTAAACAACATTGCGTTTGCATTACATTAGAGGTTCAGCATTCAACTTCATGGAAGAAGTGGCCTTCAATATAAGTATAAAGAAGAAATAAAGTGTGAACTGGAAGAGGTAAGAAAAAAGCTATTCCCTATCATTTGGGTGAGCTAAATTTTCTTTTGGTATCTTTGCATCATTTCTGACATTTTCTACATTTCTCCTGTATTTCAGAATGTGAGAAAATGAATTTCTCAGATCTCCCTGCCACCAAGTTCTGGTTTAAATTCTAACCACGGGAGACCATGGCATGCAATTAGAATGCAGAAGGTATTTTTTCCCCCACGTTAGTACCAGTGGCTGCAGTAGGCAGTCCCAGTTTGTACTTATACAGCAATAAGACCACACAAACTAGGCTCCCTTAGCCACTAAGTGTGGATCCCTAACATGGCAGCCACCGAGGAATGTGGAGGCAGGCGGCGGCCCTCATAGCTTCCTATAGCTCCTGATCTGAGTAATGCCACTCCACCTTGTTACTCTTTCCTACAGCTTTATATCCTAGTTCTCTTTCTGTTTGAAATGCTTAAGCAGATTCCTGTTTTACTGGTGGAACACTCAGTGATAGAGTTAGGGAAAAGCAAAGCAAAACAAAACAACAACAACAACAAAAACAACAAAAGCAAAATCCATGCAGGTAAAAAAGTTGAGACATGTTTTGGGAGAAGAAGCCATTCTGGTTTTCCTAGCAATTAGACTAGAACCGCACTTCAGAACTGTGTTAAACAGAGATTGTAATGCTCAACTGTTGAGTTTGTGATTTAGTAGTTTGTGGTCCTACATCTCTGGCCATTCCTTTTTAGAGGAAATGCTTCACACAGTCACTTAAGCCTTGTTTTCTTTGGGTTTGAAAAAATGCAAACTCATTAAGCCCAAGGTAACTGAAAATCTTCAAAGAAATGTATTCATAAAAACAGGAGAGAAAATAAGAAACTAATGCCTATGATTTAGCTCACTGAGTTTATATGCTTCTGTGGACACAGTGGGACTAGCAAAGTGTCATAAGAAAATTGAGGCCCAGAGATCTGAAGTAAATCTGTGTTGATAGTACACAAAATTTCTAATGATATAAAGTGAAATCCCCAGGTAATATGTACAGTGGTTTGTGGGTTGGGTAAGGCAAAAAGCCAAAGTAAGTGAAAACATTCCACAAAACTTGTCTTGGTAAGAGACAGCTATAGATACTCATTAACATTTGATGTTGAAACATACAAGTTGAAGTAAGTGTGTTATGTATTTAGGGATATAAAATAAGAGTTTAGAAGAAGAAGGTATGCCATTCAAAGTATTTGAATGAAAAATCAATTCAAAGAGCACTCAGCACTCAACAAAAGGTAGGAAGGAAGCTAAGCCAATAACAATAAGACATGGCAAATAGGAAACTCAAAGTAGGTATCAGTTGGGATAAAGATATATTATCAGTATTCATTACTACTATTAATGGTTTAAAACCAGCATTTATCAGGTTAAATAAAAACAAACAAACAAATAAAATCCACAACCAAATTCAAGGCAAAATGGCTTAAATCTGTAAAGAGATATAATTTATATTGATATAAATAGCAATATATTAAGACAATGCAATAGTCACAAATATTCATGCCCCTAAGGAAAAAATTCTTTAAAATTACCTTAAAGTTTAAAAAGTGACAATTTTTGAAAAATTCAAATCTTTAGCAAGGTATTTTATTGCATCTTTCTCAGAAATCAATAGATCAAAGAGAATAATAAAGAAGCAGCATAGCAAATATTTCAATAAAACAATTGGGGTGTTTACCCTAGTAAGTGGATATGTGTTATTTCAAAACAAAAAGAAATTTCACACTTTTTAAAAGCATCAGAGAACATTGATAAACTATTTGTTGATTCTTTTCAATTAACAACAATCTATTCATTTGACAGATAGTTACCAGGTATGTTCTAAGTGCCACACTCTGTTCTCTTTCTGGGGAAACTAAGTTGTAAGAAGATGACAAATGCCAGGGTAAAAAGATTGGGAAAATGTGACCTACTTTGCATTTCAAAAGGATCAATCTGCTGCAGTAGATATAAACACAATTTTAACTTATAAGAGCTCCACAAAATTTTTTAATTGTTTATATAAAATAGAAGACTAGAAAATTTAGTGCCTATCCCTTAGCTCAGTTAGCTTGTATCTCAGGCAAGAGATAAAGGCTTCTGACAGACTTATTGGAAGAAAGAAAGAAAAAAAAAATGAAAAAAACGTGCTGTCCTTGATTTCTCATTAATAACTAAAGACAAGGGGCGCCTGGGTGGCTCAGTTGGTTAAGTGTCTGCCTTCAGCTCAGGTCATGATCCATGATCTCAGGGTCCTGGAATCCAGCCCCACATGGTGGGGAGGGTGGCTCCCTGCTCAGTGGGGAGTCTGCTTCTCCCTTTCCCTCGGCCTGTCGCTCCCCCTTCTTGTGGTCTCTCTCTCTGTCAAATAAATAAATAAATTGTTAAAAAAAAAACAAAAAACTAAGAACAGGTAAACAATATTTAAAGATAACTTAGAAACACTGATAAAAATTTCTATGGTATTGTATATAGAGAAACCAATGTATTTTTAGAGGTAAATTTTCTTCTATACACTATATTCCTCTTTCTTGATGACTTTAGAATTTAACCCTCGAAAGATGGCAAAATATTATATCTGTTTTCAATATTTACCAATGAGGTTAACTGTTTATGTGGGTAGAAACTAGAGCTCCTTTAGAAGGCAATTAAAATATATATTTTCTTATTTACCTGCATGATCGAGCAATTCCAATTCTTGATCTTTACCCTAGATATATGTTCATAAATATGAAGAACATACAAATATGAAGTATTTATAAGAAAGATCATTCTAGCATTGTTTGTAATGAAAAATTGGAAGAAGCCTAAATGTCTTTTAATAGAGGAATGCTTATACAAGTTATGGCATTTTCTTATCATAGAACACTCTGTAGCAGTTAAGAATGAGGAGTAAAATGGAAAGGTCTTCATGACATATAGAGCAGTCTGTTTCACATAGTTTACCACTGTTTAAGTTAACATAGGCACATATGGATATGTGTAAATGCATGAAAAATGTTACAGTGGATAAACACCAAACTAGTAACAGTAGTTACATTTGGGAAGTGATCTGGTATAGCGGCATAAGGTAGGTTTAGAGCCGAGTCGGGGGGGCGGGGGAGGGAAGGATTTAGGCTTTATTTAGATTTAGGCTTATCTAGAATATTTCATTATTTAAAGGAGAATTCATTCTCATATGAATGAGGCATTCACAGTGTAGAAGGAAATAGAACACTGGATTGTCAAGGTATAGTTTCAAAGATTAAAAACATGACTCTCCTACAAATATAGAATGGACATGTCAGCTATTTTATCAAACTCATTAATTAATAAAAAAAGTAATATGAAAACTACTTTGAGGATTGAGGTTTATATAACTATCAGAAAGGGGCACCTGGGTGGCTCAGTCATTAAGCGTCTGCCTTCGGCTGGGGTCATAATCCCAGGGTCCTGGGATCGAGCCCCACATTGGGCTCCCTGCCCAGCAGGAAGACTGCTTCTCCCTCTCCCACTCCCCCTGCTTGTGTTCCCTCTCTCACTGTGTCTCTCTCTGTCAAATAAATAAATAAAATCTTAAAAAAATAATAAAAAAATAAAAACCATCAGAAAAATATATATTTTTAATATGGATATTAAAATAAAATTGTTAAAATATCCTCTAAGGCACTAATTAAAACCACAACTTTTGGAATTATATTTTCTACTGGATAGAAATCTACAAATAACATGTAACTCCAGTCAAAGAGCAAAACCAAACACAAATATGCTCACTAGGAGAATTAAACAATTCTTAGGTGTACAATTCTTAGGTTACAATTCTTGTAAAACAATAAACCACTATAACATTAAAAGTTTGTACCACCTTCTTTTTGTTTATTTCCAATATCGTATAAGTTCTTAATGAAGTAAAGAAAAACAATAAGACATGGCACCATTATGATGGTTGAAACAGACATTATTTTAATCCTGTATTAGGGAAATGTGATTAATTTCAGGAAAATTTCATGATAGAAGTATCCAAATACAGATGATGGAGATGTATCAATATGAAAAATATTATTAATTGTAGAAAGAGAAAATCAAAATTCATTGCAGTTGATGTGTAAGGCCTGATACTAGAAAATATCCACTCAAATGCCAACAAGGTCATAACAGAAAGAGATAAAAGCTTTCAGTAAGACCAGAAGAGATTGCCATTAGCTACATGTACCTCTTTATTCCCAGTGAATGAGATTTATTATTTTATTTATTATTTTTGAATCTATTCCATATGTTATTTTTAATTTACATATTTTCACATCAAAACCAATTATATAGTATATTCCCATAGGTCATTCCACATTTTGTGTGTGTATGTATGTTTTACACATTTTTCTGCTGTAATCAGAACATGATAAACGTCTCCAGTTATAGATAAAGTGATAAACTAATTCCCAATTACAATCAAGATTCAGGTGACCACTTTGAGTTCTGCATACGAAGAATGATAAACTAAAAAATTTGCACTGTGCTCGGTGGGCCATATATCATATAAGTGTAAAACATTTGTTTAAAAAAGTTTTCCCATAATTTACATAAACCACTATTTACAAATAGTAGGCTTAAATCAGGATTAGCCTAGTGAAATACTTCCTTGTACATTTTTATTGAGCTTATTTGTCTTAACTACTTGAAGAGATTTTGCTTAATAGACTGTAATACAAATAAAGGCTGATTGACTCTACGCAAAGAGATAAAAAGAACCCTGGGGGTCCCTAATAATAAGGAAATATTAGTATCTTTACATTTCATGATCTTAGTTGAACTTTCTGATATGTTTATCTTGTCTGCCGGAAATCTAGCAAGAGAGGCTATCAAAGTCAATTAACAAAAGCAGAGCATCAAGTTCTATCCTAAAATTGAGAAAAGAAAAACTGAATGTGCCTCTTATGAAAGTTAGTTGGAGGGCTTAGAATTATTGTTACAGAGTTACTTAAAATATCAAAGGAGATTCTTTCCCAGTAGTATTGGAAAACTAAAGGAAAACTCTAAAATAAAGAATCTTGAAACCCTATCTCTTTCAAGGAATCTAGGGCATGCATATTTATAGGGCTTTACATTAAAAAAAAAAAAACACAAATTTGATTTACAGAAATTTGCATATACCACGTAAGTATGTAAAACCAGTTAGTACAACTGAAAACAATGTATTCGAGATTCACATTTAAGGTCATTCAAAGAACTGTGGTCAACCAAGTTTTGCAAATTAGGAAATCTGACTCCAGCAGGGTATTTCTCCCAAAGCAGGGATCATTTTCAAAGTGCTTTGCCTAACAAGCAAAGGCTTTCAAGATGGTGACTCTGTAAAAACAAATGTCTACTTCCCCAATGTTAAAGTAGGAACCCCCTAAACATTTTTAGTATGCCTGGGGCTGCTAATCTCATTGACTCCCTCTTGTCTTGAGATGGCATGTTACATCATTCTGTCTGGTAGCTGAGGAGCCTAAGTGAGCTGCCTTGGACTGACCAAGTCCCTAATAGGAGGCATTCAGTGCTCTAAAAATGGCATACAACCCCAAAGAGAGTCTAAAATTGTCAGCTCTGCTTTTAAACCTTAGTGGCTTAAGCTGTTTATAAAGGATCCTAAAATAAGAAAGTTTTCTGTTTTAAATAGATAACCTATGAAGTTTTAAAAGGTGCAACATTTTGGGCATTATATTTTCTTTCCCTGAGTTATGAGGGAACTTTAATAAAAAGTGTCAATAATCTCAAATCCATTTAAACTTGCCTCCTGGGATATACTGATTTACCGAGCCATGATCTGCCAGTGATGGATCATAGCTGATCAGGTCATTTGCTGATAAATATATTTCAGAGGATTTTCCTTTCCATTTTCTGTTGAAATTCTTACACTGTAATGGTATGTCCTTGTAGTCTGACCTGACTCCCAACTTTTCTTCTTTCAAGAAAAGCCTATTTTCTGTAAATATAGCTTATCCTGTAGAACTACCTTTGCTATTTATTTAAGACCTGGACTCTGTTAAGTAAATAAAGTGCTAAATATTGAGATACAAAATACATTTAATCAAGCAGCCAAATTTTGAGCTCATTGATGCTGTTTTTGGATATTTAAGATCATTGAGGTACTTAGCAGGAACTTTCCCTTTGCTAGGGGATGAGTTTTTGTTTTTGTTTTTGTTTTTGTTTTCCTTGACTTGGAATTTAAGCATATGTTTTCTGATTTTCTGATGATTTTTTAAGAACGGGCTCCTTTCTCAGTCCATTATTGGCACTACTGCCAAAATATTGCACTTATCTTTCTACCACACCATTCAAAAACTTTTAGAGGGAACTTATCCGTTACTGTAGGGGAGGAAAAAATTTTCCTCAACCCTCTTAGGGTCCCTGGTAAGGTCAGAAAATTAAAATGATAGAGACATATTAATACAAAAAAAGCATAAAGAACTACCTAATATAATTTTTCATAACATGGGAACCTTCATAAGGATATCAAGGTCTAAAGAAACTGTTAAACCTGAGTACTTTTAATGCCAGGTTTGATGAACAGTGGACAGTGTTGGAGAAATATGATAGGGCAAAGAGTATGAGCAGGAGTAGTGAGCTGCAGAAAATTAGCAATACCTGTTTGTTCATTCAGACTCTTCTTGGCATCCCTTTGTCTTCAGAGATAAGGATCCTCCTTTCCTGGGATAAAGGGAGGGCACTTCTCACATGAGGGTTTTATAACCTCTGTCAGGGAAGAAGGGGAGGGAGAGGGAAAGTCAGAGTGACCTTCCTGTTTCTGCCATTTTGTCAAAATCATTCATTTAGCTTAAAATATTCAATATGCTGTGGTGCCTGTTTTGGGGTATCATGTCCTGAACCCCATCACTACCCGGTGCATCAAAACTCCACTGCCTGGCATTAGGAGGCCTCTATCTTCCGTCCCTGTCAATCATTCTTTGGGACTTGACTTTGGGGCTTCCACTGTCTAAAATACCTTCACTGGTTCTCCTCCTTTTCCACTTCTTACCCATTTGTTTTAGGGTACAGCCTACTCCCCACTTTCTATAAAAGACTTCCATGGCCACTTTATTTCATCTTTATCTTAACCATCTCTCAAGCCCCAGCTCACATTCTCCCTCTTTAATAAAAGACACTTCTGACTTCCCTTCCTTAAGCCATATTATTACCTATAGTAATATAGTCTCCCATTTATTGTACACGGATTATATGATTTTATAGATAAGAAACTGAGATATAGGGAGATTAAGAAGACTGCTCAAAGTAACAAAACTGGGATTCATACCTGTTTTGTTTTGTTTTGCTCTCTACAAAGCCCTTGCTTGTAATTACAATAAATCTATTGACTTCTGAAATAGTATTCATTCATTTCACCTTTCTTAATATGTTATTTTTATCATCTAATAAAATCCCTTATTTTGTTTAGTAGCACTTGTGCATTAATGAAATGTTTAATATATTTTATGCTTCTTTTTGTTTTCTAAAACTTAGGTGCAGAGGACCAAATAAAACATTAATATACTTCTTATCTTAGCTGCATTACAGTCATTTCAAACTAGTGATATGTTCAATATAAGAAAATAAATAGAGAAGTATTGAGGCATCTTATAAAATATGAAAAAATTCACTGAATTTTCTTGGTTCTTAGATACCACTGATTATAAAAGTAATCATAAATTTAATAATATTTTCAGGAAAAAACCCTGGAGCATTATAAAACACTTTGATGATAAAACACACACACACATGCACACACACACATTTTCATTTCAAATTTAATTTGCCAATTAAATAGCGTTTAAAAAAATGGAAAGATAGTAACTAAGAATGAAACTTTTCAATTTTCTACAAGTTCTTTTGACTTATGTAAAGATTTTTAAAAAATAAACAAAAAATTTCCCCCAAAATTCTGTGTATTATTCATGAATAACATATCAAACTTGAAGTTCTCTGATTATTCCTGACTCTGGATATTTAATGCATCCTTAACTGTCATTAAGTGTTGTAATGAACAATGTGAAAGAAACAGATGAAGGAATGTATCTGACTTTTCTAATTCTCTTCAATTTCATGTAGATAATACTGACTTCATCTTCATCTGATGCTTATAAAAATATTAACTTCTGGATTCTAGAGGCAAAATCCTAGGAGGCCACTAAGATGCAAAAGAAAATTTTATTTTTATATTTCTGGTACTCTGTGTCTTTTTTAATCCTTTCTATTTCTTTCTCTATCTTCACTCTTTTTCTTTATTACATAATTAATTTTGTTTATTATTTTTTAAGTTTTTATTTTAATTCCAATTAGTTAACATATAGTATTATATTAGTTTCGGGTGTACAACATAGTGATTCAACACTTTCATACATCACGCAGTGTTTGTCATGACAAGTACACTCATTAATTCCCATCTCCCATTCAACCCATCCTCCCACCCCCTTAACTAATTTTATTTTTATTTTTTAATTTTAATTTTTTTTTGAAAAAGAGAGAGAGAGAGCACGTGTGTGCAAGTGGGAAATAGAGGGGCAAAGGGAGATGGAGAGAAAGAATCTTTTTTTTTTAAGATTTTATTTATTTATTTGAGAGAGAGAGAGAATGAGAGACAGAGAGCACGAGAGGGAAGAGGGCAGAGGGGGAAGCAGACCCCCCGCCGAGCAGGGAGCCCGATGTGGGACTCGATCCCGGGACTCCAGGATCATGACCTGAGCCGAAGGCAGTCGCCCAACCAACTGAGCCACCCAGGCGCCCCTGGAGAGAAAGAATCTTAAGCAGGCTGCATGCCCAGCACAGAGCCAGATGTGAGGCTTAGTCTCATGACCCTGAAATCATGACCTGAGCTGAAATCAAGAGTTAGACCCTTCACCGACTGAGCCAGCCAAGTGCACCGCTAATTTTATTTTAAAATTAAAATTCAATAATTGTATTTTGTCTCTTAATTATTAACTTAGAGAACATCTAAGAAAATATTTGTAAACTGTGTATATGACAAAGGAATATTATCTATAGTATGCAAAGAACTCTCAAAACTCAGTAAAAAGCAAACAATACAATTATAACATGGGCAAAAGACATGGATAGCTACTTCACTGAAGAACATGGTAAATAAAGCACATGAAAAAGTGTTCAACATCTCAAGTCATCAGGAAAATACAAATTAGAACAATAATGAAATATCATTAAATGCCCACTAGAATGACCAAAAGGAAAAACAGAGGTAATACCAAATGCTAGTGCAGATGGAGAGAAACTGGATCATTCATACATCACTGTCAATATTGTACAATGGTACAGCCACTTTGGAAAATAACTTGGCAGTTTCTTAAAAAGCTAAATATTGAATCATCATATGACCCAATTATTGCACTCCTGTGCATTGATCCCACAGAAATAAAAACACATTCACACACACACAAATGAATAATCCAATTTAAACATGGGCAGAAGACATGAATAGACATTTTTCCAAAGAAGACCTACAGACAGCCAACAGACACGTGAAAAGATGCTCAACATCACTCACCATCAGGGAAATGCAAATCAAAACTACAATAAATATCATCTTACACCTGTCAGAATGTCTAAAATCAAAAACACAAGAAACAACAGATTTGGAGAGGATGTGGAGAAAAAGGGACCCTTGGACACTGTTGGTGGGAATGCAAACTGGTGCAGCCACTTTGGAAAAGCATATAGAGGTTCCTCAAAAAATTAAAAATAGGGCGCCTGGGTGGCTCAGTTGGTTGAGCGACTGCCTTCGGCTCAGGTCATGATCCTGGAGTCCCTGGATCGAGTCCCGCATCGGGCTTCCTGCTCGGCAGGGAGTCTGCTTCATCCTCTGACCCTATCCCCTCTCAGGTGTTCTCTCTCTCTCATTCTCTCTCTCTCAAATAAATAAATAAAATCTTAAAAAAAAAATTAAAAATAGACCTACCCTATGATCCAGCAATTGCACTCCTAGATATTTACCCAAAGGATACAAAAATATTAACTCAAAGGGATACATGCGCACTGATATTTATAGCAGCATCATCTACAATAGCTAAATTGTGGAAACAGCCCCAGTGTCCAAGAAGATGTGGTATATGTATACAATGGAATATTATTCAGCCATGAGAAAGAATGAAATCTTGCCATTTGTAACCACATGGTTGAAGCTAGAGAGTATTCTGCCAAGTGAAATAAGTCAGTCAAGGAAAGGAGAATACCATATGATTTCACTCATACGTAGAATTTAAGAAGCAAAATAAATGAGCAAAGGGAAATAGAGGGAGAGAGAAAAGCAAACCAAGAAACAGACCCTTAACTATAGAGAACTGATGGTTACCAGAAGGGAGGCTGGTGGGGGGATGGATTAAATAGATGATTGGGATTGGGGAGTGTACTTGTTGGAATGAGCACTGGGTGTTGCATGGAAGTGTTGAATTACTATATTGTGCACCAGAAACTAGTATTACACGGTCTGTTGGCTAACTGGAATTTAAACAAAAACAAAACAAAACAAAACAAAACAAAACAAATGAAAGTGTAAAAATGAATAAGTGAAATCATCAAGTAATCATAATTCTGTGAGTCAGTCTCCCTACATAGATATTGGTATTTAGTAATAGGAACACATATACAGATATCCATTTTTAGGGCTGGAGCCAATATTAAAGTGGAGAATGGATTTGGAAGTATTGCTATGCCAAATAAATGTATTGTATAAAAATAGGAAGAGAAAATGTTTGGGATAAAAAGGCAAAGTGTGTCAAGTGAATCATTAAGAAATATTTAGGTCAGTGGCTCTGAAACTTTACTGTGCCTAAAAACTACTTGGAAAACTTGCTAAATATGCAGATGCCAAGATACAACCCAGAGGTCTTGATTCAGTAATCTGGGATGGGGGTCTGGTATCCTCCATGGTGACCTCCATGACATCAGTTCACAGATGACAATTTAAAAATCATTGATTTACAAAAAATTAATCACAGGATAATAGAGAATGTACTTTTTAATTATATAGAGATATACAGAGGATCACTACCATCAATGAGTTTAACATCAATTGAAAACTGAAATTCGAATTGAAAGAAATCTGTATTTTAAATACATATTGTATCTGTGAATAGATTATCATATCTACTGATTGCATTAGAAAAGAAACGAAAGACTGTATTTTTACATTAGAAATGCTTTTTAAAATTAATTTAAAATAGTTTTCTCTGTCAAAAGAGTTATTATCGTAGTTGATCGACTAACTTATTTCTTATGACTATTTTCTAGACCAGATTCTTAAGCGATCAGTAGACTTGTTATATAAACAAAGTAAGCACAGAGCACTCATGTACAAAGTACATGGATGTTTTCTCTATTTTTCAGAATTTTATAGTGGTTTTTTTTGCACCTACATTCATTTTTGAATATAGATGTGTCTTTTAGACTTTCTTTTAGCAGCTACCATCACTGTAATACTGAATAACAAATATACCCAAATACAGTGGCTTACATTTATTATTATGTTTATGGGTTGCAAGTGATCTAGGATGGTGTCAACCTGGGCAGGTCTGCTTCAAGATGTTGATAGGTGGGTAGGCTAGAACAAATCCTCTCCACATGTCTCCTTTTAGGACTCAGTCTGGAAACACAGGGAATACTTTTCTCATGACAGTGACAGAAACATAAGAGGACAAGGCCAGCCATACAAGCACATTTTCAGTATTTGTTCACCTCAGTTCTGCTAACATCCCACTGACCAAAATGAATAACATGACCAAGTTCAAAGTCACAGAGAATGGAAGTTTGCTTCATCTACAATGATGCTATGGCAAGAGTGAAGATGTATAGTTCTATTCCTGAGGAGTGTAAATTTAGGTGAGATCAGTAACTCAAATGATCAAAGGATCATATTCTTGGTATGCACTTAGACATAGCTTGTTTGGGAATTATAAGAGATAGCATATTTATTTCAATTGTTTGTTAACATATGATTTTTATAATTAGCTCTTTAAAAATATTAATTTTAACTAAAATCAACTTTGAGCTTCTTACTCCACTCCATCTTTTACTTATGGAATACTTGCCTTCTATAATAACATTTGTATCAATTATCCTTTGCAATGTAACAAATCATCCCAAAGTTCTTGACTTAAAACATTAATTTTTTATATGCTTATGATTTTGTGGGTCCACAATTTGGGCTCTGCTCAGCTTGAATATCTTGCTCATCTAGGGCCTCCACTGGGATGGCTGAAGTGTCTAGGAAGACTGGATCCTTTTCTCCACAGGTCTCTCATCCTCAAAAAGCCTAGGCAAGACTTGTGTTTCTGGCAACAGTGTTCCAAAAGGACAAAAGTAGAAAATGCAAGACACCATGAGGCCAGGATCAGAATTCAAACAATGACATGTCCATTACATTTTATTAGTCAAAGCAAGTTACAAGGCCATTCCTGAGATGGAGAATGAACAGTTATGGTCCCTTGTATTAAGGTGCTAATATAAACTATGTGATTTTGATAAATGAAGTCCATGGAACATCCTTTTTCAGGCTCCTTGAGCTAGCATAACATTGTTAAAATGCTCCGTTCTTCAAATTTTCACCAGTGGATTTTTCCTATACTTTACACCTAGAGCTGGATCTTTGATCAGAGATGTCTAAAACTTTTTAATCAAGTTTACCATCAAAATTCTTTTGACCTTCATCCCAAACAAAATATGTAATGTATTTAAGAACTACATATTACTGGGGCACCTGGGTGACTCTGTCAGTTAAACATCTACCTTCAGCTCAGGTCATGATCCCAGAGTCCTGGGATCGAGCCCCACATCGGGCTCCCTGCTTAACAGGGAGCCTGCTTCTCCCTCTCCTCCCTGCTTATGCTATTTCTGTCTCTCTCTCTCTCAAAATAAATAAATAAAATCTTTAAAAAAATACCCTACATATTACCAATAAGTCATATGTTAAATGACAGTAAAGTTTTCTTCCTTTCAAATTAATGAAAAGACTTGGAAACTTTTATTACATTTTTTCATTCCCTCTCAACAGATTCTTTTGCTCATCCCTAGCACTGTGTTAGATTACTAGGCAGCTTTCCTAATAAGCTAATTCTCATAATGAGTAGGTATATTATTCTGAATAGGCTAACTGCGATTAACAGTGAATCTGAAAGTATATGATACTTAACACAATAGAATTTTGTTCTAACTTACCTAAGTAGTACTAGTGATTGGCGGGTGGTCTATATAATAATGACAAGATCAGGCTCCTTCTGTCTTATTGTTCTGCCCTCTTCTAGGTCATCTTGGTATTCTCTATTGATCCAGTGGGTGAAATAAGGGGGGAAAAATACTTTCATGGGAGATAGTCCAGGCCTGGAAATAGCACATATCCCTTGTTCCTGTAGCCCATTGGCAGGAATTAATTTACACAGTCACATCTAAATGCAGAGGAGGCTGATAAATGTGTTCCAGCTATATACCGAGAGGAAAAGGACATGGACTTTGGTGAAAGCATGGCATACTTTGCCATAGTGGAAAATAAGTGACAGATTACCCTCTACTCTTGTACTAGTAATCAGTGATGTGTAAAGCTATTGCTATGCCCTTGAATTTTGTCTATCTGATTGTTCAACTCAATGAGTAGAACTTTTTAGAGACAAGGCAGGATATAAGTCTAGCCACAAAGAATTCCCCTCCATGTATGTTTCCCGGGACTTGTTAAAACAGACCCCAGCTGCTATTCTTTAGACTATAAAGTAAGTTTCTCATTAATTCTGCCCCTTTAGCAGCTGACAGGCAATTTGACTGCTTGGAAAACACACTGGGTTTTTATGACCCACACGTAAGTAATCATAACCAGCCATATGTAAAACCACAAAGCATAAATTGATGGAACTAATACAATTTTAGCCAACAATATTACAGGTTATATTTTAGCACTACAAAGTCCCTTTTAACATTTCAGTGTTGTCCTATAGAGGTACACTGGATTTTGTTTTCCTATTAGAAAGATACATAGTTTCACTAAAATTGTTCATTTTTTTCAGTTTAACCTTTATCTTCGCCTTGCAAATGTTGTTTTATTTTTAGATTGCTGTGTAGTATATATTGAGGGTTTGTGTTAAAAATATAATAATCAACCTATAAACATTTTAAGAGCTATTTCAGAGAGGAATAATTAATACACAGATTCACTTCCTTGTTTTCTGTCCAAGGATTATGCTTTTTTCACCTATTGTTTTTAGAACAAGTAAGTCAAATATTTCACAAATTTTCATCTTGGTTTAAAATAAGTAATTTTGAGAACAAGGAGTTATTCATAATAGGGCCATGGGGCATTATGCTATGCAAATACATGCACGTGTGTGTGTGTGTGTGTGTGTGTGTGTGAGTATGGGATTGAATTGTGTGCTTCCAAATTCATATTTTGAAGCCCTAACCCCTAATATCTCAAAAGGTGATTGTTTTTGAAGATAGGGCCTTTAAAAGAGATGATGAAATTAAAGTGAAGCTATTAGGATGGACTCTAATCCAATCTTGCGGGAAGAGGAAACACACAGAGACACCAGCAATGAAGACACAGAGAAATGACAATGTGAGGACACAGCAAGCTGCCATCTACAAACAAACAGGAGAGGTCTCATAAGAAACTAAGTCTGCTGATACCTTCATCTTGGACTTAACAGCCTCCACATTTGCAAGCGAGTATATTTCTGCTGCATAAACCACCTAATCTGCAGTATTTTGTTATGGCAGCTCTGGTAAACTAACAGTAGTAATATAGGCTCATATATATATACACACACACACACACACACATATATATATATGAAGAGAGAAAGATCCTATAAGAAAAAAAAGCAGTATTAAATATAGTAAGTATTTAATAGCTGTTAAATATAACAAATATTCAGTAGCTGAAGGTCAATTCATTTTCATAATACCTTTGGAATAGTAAATATTTGCAAGTTATATTAAAGTTGATTATTTAATAGCTAAAGTTAGTAATAAGTTTAGTTACACTGCAGAAAAGAAATGAAGCAATTTAATAAGTTGTCTAATGTTATCACAGATGTATGGAATTGTTGGTATTTTTCAGAGCAAATCGTTGCTGATCCACTCTATGTCCAACCTAACAGAAAATGAGAGGAAAAATATAAAATCCAAATTTTATAAGGATTTTATTGTTAATCCAGTTTTAAGACTTGAACAGTATTTAGAATGAACTCCTTCATGTACACAGCAGAAAGTAGCTCTATGAAAACAAACACACTGGTGGAAAAGGATAAACCACTTATATATCCATTCCTGATCCCATCTCTAGAGACTTGTGACCCTTCAGTCAATAAATTTTATAGGAACTCTGCTCAAATATCACCTATCCAAAGAGACTGCCTGCCCATCTCATCATAATTTCATCCTTATTCATTCTCAGCTTCCTTAATGTATTTATTTCCATGTAATTTACTTGACAGTATATTATATACTTGTTTATTTGTTTAATATTTGTCTCCCACACTAAAGGAAAACAAAGATTTGTGATTGCCTCACTCCTACACCCTTAGCCTCTAGGTTTCTAGCACACAGAAAATGCTCAATAACTATTACTGAGTGGATAGATTAATTAGTATTTACCCATTGTTGTTTATGCTTATTTAAGTCAGTATAATTGTAATAGTCACAGAGTTTCATAACTAAACTCTGCCTGAACCATGAAGATCATAATCTAATTGGCAAGATTAGAAGACGAATGAAATAGGATAATTCAATTTTTAGGCAGTGTCCTAGGTATCCACAGTCACTATGGAAAATGGCAATTCCTCTAGTATTAAAATATAACTACCATATGATCCAGCATATACCCAGAAGAAATGAAAGCAGGGGCCCAAACGGAAATATGCACAACATGCTCATAGTAGCATTATTTACAAGAATCAAAAGGTGGAAGATATACACATGTCCATCAACAGATAAAGGATAAACACAATGGTATATACATACAATGGAATATTGTTCAGCCTTTTAAGTGGAAGGAGATTCTGACACATGCTACAAGCTGGATGAAACTCAAAGACATTATTTTAACTGAAATAAATTGGTTATAAAGGGACCAATATTATATGATTCCACTTATACACGTTATTTGTAGTAGTCAAACTCTAATCAAACAGAAAGTAGAATGGTGGTGCCACGGTTTGAGAGGAGAGACAATGAAGAGTTCTTATTTAATGGGTATAGAGTTCCAATGTTGCAAGATGAAAAAGTTCTGGAGATTGGTTGCACAAATATATAAATCTACTTAACACTATTGAATAATAAAGTAAATGGGTAAGATGGTAAATATTATATGTATTTTACAACAATTTAAGAAAATGTGTGCTACCCGAAAATGAATCTATGTAGTTCTTAAAAGAGCAAAATACTTCTGCCATTTGTTCTTAAAGAAAAGAGTGGGAATAAAGATCATATAAATATAATACATTCACTCCATTAAAGTGCCTATATTAAGATCCAATAATACCATAAATTTTCATACCATCTCCTGGATTATGATTCCAATAAATGTCATAAACAAACACATTTTGCATCTCTTAAAAATAATCATGTTTAGTAAAATATTGAAGACCATTAAGCTTGAGTTCTTCAAAATTACATGGATGAGTAAAGTAAAGCCTGAACTCTAAAGTCAGTTGAGATGAAGCTTAAAAGCTAGTCTCCAGACTCATAAATTCTTTCTACTATAGATTACCTTTTTCTTAACAATATAAAAAAAAACAAGAATTAGAAGTTCATATACATAATTTAATATGTATTTGAAATGTACAGTTTTATTAATACTTTCACAATCATTATTAATGTTTTTGTTGTTTTTCAAACAGACTACTAGACAGTATATTAAGACCAACTCTAAACTACTTCTAGATATATTTATGGTCCTGTCATGGAGTCATTGAAGTTGAAAGGAAATTTTCAAGTAATCGCTTATTTGAAATAACAACAATAATAGAAATAATAATAACAATAAAATAGATCTAAATATAATCATTGTCATTGTTAGATTTCTTTTGTTTTTCATTGTTAGATTTCTAATTAATAAATAGCATTTCAATAGATAGTATTTTCAAATGCCATTACACATGGTTTTCCTCTTAGGTCAATAAAACATTTGAATATTACCATCTCACAAAAAATATACTAACAGATTACATATTTTGCAATCCTATTCTACTTTTGAATAGATATTTTTCATTTTAAAATCTCTAGGAAGTGGTGTGTCTGGCTGGCTCAGTTGGTAGAGCACACAACTCATGATCTTGGGGTTTTGAGGTCAAGCTCTACATTGGGTGTAGAGATTACTTAAAAATAAAATTTTGAAAAAATCTCCAAGAAGAATAAAGCTTATTAGAGGTTTTCCTAGAAAACAAGTGTAAGTATAAATATACGCTGTCATTGTGAATATATAATAATGCTGCGTAAGGAAGAGACCAAGCCACAGGCTCAGTGTTTGAGCCCAAATTCATCCTATTTGACTATAAAAGTCTCTGACCTAAGATCTGCCCTGATGATAAGGCCTTTGCCTTTGAATTAGAGATACAGTATCCAGCTTCAATTCAGAACTCTCCTAGGCTTTCTCTGCCTTTATCTCTACTCTTGAGAAAATTCATATGGGAACACTCTGAAGGATGACCCAATGACAATGTGTGTGTGTTCTGGGAGAACTTGGGTTCAAATAGGTTTCCGTTATCAAGATCAACTGTTGCAGAGATTACCTAATGCAAAATTATTAGGACTCTTTGAAAATGCTAGGTCAAGTGCTAAGTAAAATCTGCCCTGCACATGTTTTGAAGACATGGGGCACATTTTGCGAGTGGAAATGTCTCCCCTCTTTTCATATCATCAGTACAAATACTGTTTTCCTAATCAAGCCCTGTGTTTTATGATGATGACAAAAGTTATAAGTGAGTCAAGTAAATTGTGACAGCAGGAGAGAAAAACAATCAGCCTGGGGACCAAGAATTTCAAAATCTATGCCAGTTTTCACTTATCCAGTCTGGGGAGTATCCAGTCTTGCTCCTTCTCATGTTTTCCATTTTATCCATCTCACTGATAGATAAACATCATCATCATCATCATCATCATCAACAACAGGAAAAAACTTAAGCAGAAGAGGAAGGAAAAGTAGCTAAAGGCAGCTCTTAAAATAGAATGGCTCACTCAAAAGCATTTACTCAAATTTAAGCACCTGAAATAACAAGTGGTAAAGCTCCTAAATAATAAATAATGTTAGCCCAGAGGGCTGGTGCACAAGCAACACAAACTACAAAGCAATGAGAATTCTTTTTTTTTTTTTTAAAGATTTTATTTATTTATTTGAGAGAGAGAGACACAGCGAGAGAGGGAACACAAGCAGGGGGAGTGGAAGAGGGAGAAGCAGGCTTCCCGCCGAGCAGGGAGCCTGATGCAGCACTTGATCCCAGGACCCTGGGATCATGACCTGAGCCGAAGGCAGACGCTTAACGACTGAGCCACCCAGGCGCCCCAGCAATGAGAATTCTTACTGGGAGTATTCTGTATTGCCCAGAACTTAGGATTTATGTACTGATCTCAGTGTTTCAAGAGATTATAATATAGTATACAAATAGATACGGAGAGAGTATACATATACAGCATGGTGTACATATGGATTAAATGTTTCAAACATAACTAACAGGGTCACTTTACACAGTAATTCATTACATAGATACATAGACATGCATTCATATACATTAGTATAACAAGTAGTTCATGTTTGTTTTTTTTTGTTTGTTTGTTTTTAAGATTTTATTTATTTATTTGACAGAGAGACAGCGAGAGAGGGAACACAAGGAGGGGGAGTGGGAGAGGGAGAAGCAGGCCTCCCGCCAAGCAGGGAGCCCGATGCGGGGCTTGATCCCAGGACCCCGGGATCATGACCCGAGCAGAAGGCAGACACTTAACGACTGAGCCGCCCAGGCGCCCCAGTTCATGTTTGTTTTTATGCTAAATGCAGGCAATGCACCTTGATCTTTGTTCTCTTTAATTTTTTTTTTTTTTAATGTTGATGGAGAGCTACTAAATGATTTCACGGTTCATTAATGGACTGCCACGGTAGTTTGAAAAGAATAATGTATATGCATTAACATGAACCAAATATGATTTCCCCTACTAAGTCACTTTTAAATCATTTTCAACTTATTATGAGATTATGAGGAATACATTGTTTGATATTAAAATGTTATGCAAAAACTTCATTATGTTATTATTTTCAATTCTAAATTCTACTTAAGAGTTCATCTCCTCTACTCACCCTTCCCTATATCCACAATCAAAAGTACTCTTTGAATCATTAAAATTCAAGAGTAGTATAATTGGCTTTTCTCTTTCAGCAGACACTTAAAAATCTACCTTTTAATAAATCAACAGGTGTATTTGCTTTCTTTATTAGATCATAAGCTCTTTAGGACTTTATACACATTGTGTAACTCACCTTTGTATTCCTCATGGTACTAACATGATGATTTCCATGTAAGCACTTAACAAATGTTCAGTGAATTCAATTTAGGAGACAAGAAAAGAGCAAACGGTGAATGGTCATATAGGGATTTCAGAAAATTATGATAGGTAAGAGTGAATTTTAAAAGGTCAGAATTATGGGGCGCCTGGGTGGCTCAGTCCATTAAGCAACTGCCTTCAGCTCAGGTCATGACCCCAGGGTCCTGGGATCGAGCCCCATGTCGGGCTCCCTACTCAGCGGAAGCCTGCTTCTCTCCTCCCCACTCATGCTCTCTTCTCGTTATCTCTGTCGCTATCTCTGTCTCTTTCTCTCTTAAATAAATAAATAAATCTTAAAAAAAAAAAGGTCAGAATTAGGATTTCATTTTTCTCCATTTTAAGTACCTGTAAAATGTCCTATCTGAAGATTTTTTAAAACCGCTTTGTATGTGAACATACTTTTAGGTTCTTCCTCGTAATTCACATTGCATTGCTAGTTCTACTTCTATATGATTCACATATGAGCTCATGCTATTTAGTTGGGTTTTGTTTTTGTTTTTGTTTTTTCCCTACCACAGTCACCTGATCCTCCTCTCGCTGCTGCTCTACTATATTAATGGCACCTCCATTGTATGGAGAGCCTTTACCTACCTTTTCTACCTGCATCTCATGGATATCTGACATCGGTCTTTTTGGTTTCAAATATTAACTCATTTTACGGGTATTAACGGATGTATTGAGACATAGATAGATCTATAACAGCTAAAAGGTCCACGTACAATCAGCTTATTTCCAAAACAATTTAATTTTTTTAATTACAAATTTTGAAACAAACTGTGAGAAAAAAGGATGGTTTAAATAATCGAATATGTTCTGAATTTATGTGTTTGTTTTACTGATCTGCATTTCCAAGTGGAATATGTGAGTATTCTGGCTAAATTGATTTATACGGTTAATTCATTTTAGGAGCCAAGCTAAGTCAGACCCTTAGGCTCTAACTAGCATAGTATATGCACAGGGTGAACTCAGCTGACATCCATCCCTCAGTGACCGAAGGTGGGTTATGAGAGAATTATGCCAGGTATCAAAAATAATTTAAAAGAAAAAGACACAGTAGGGATTAAACAAAAAACAAAACAGAAGATGGGCCCTTAACTCTCACCCATGAAGACAGGAACAACTATTTAGGGAAAATTTGCAGTTCAATGCAAAGCAGTAAGGGAATGATATGGCATCCTTCAAGATTAATCAGGAAAAAAAAAAAAAATCCCCCATCTATTTCAAGTAGAAAGAGGTTTAATATAGAAAATATCGTGCTTCAACACATTAGGAAAAATAGAGAACTGAAAATCTGCATGAGCTCTGAGTCGAGGTCCAGCTACTGTCCAGGGAGATGGAAGGTTGCAGTTGTCACCTAAAGGTTAGGAAGCTACAGAAAATCGCAGCAGACATCACAGTAACTCAATAACACATGACCTTCAGAGTACAGAAATTCAATCAGAAACTGAATAAAACTCACATCTATCCAAATATTGGCCACATCTTTCAGAAGAAAAAAAGGTGATTTCTACCTCTTCCTCTGTCTTGTAAGTATCTCATTAGTACATTTCATGTTTAACAGAACCTGAAATGTATCAGGAATTCTGCAGGAAATTGGAGCTGGAGGGCAGTCAAGCAAACAAAGGCCAATGATAGCATACAGGAAAGCCTGTTGGTAAAAACTCACAAAGGCAGAGTTGGACCTCTCTTGCCGTGGAATTCTAGAGGTAGCACACAGAAATCGGGCAGGGACAAATGTCAGATTTTAAGGAAGAGGCTCTGAAACTTCAGCTGTGCGGGTTTTATTAGAGACTTCTGATGAGGAAAATAATGGCAAGATGAGAGACAAGAATATAATAGCAATGTGGTGTGTCAGAATCTTGGCTGTAGTCACATCATTTTAGCTCAACATACATGGAATTGAAAGTACTAACCCCTCCCCTGGTATGATCAAGAGGCTGTGTGCATGCCTTATGATTGCAGTTACAAAACTTGTTGAACGAATGGCATTACTCATTATCTTATCATGACTGGGTGAGTACAAGCTCTCCTCCTGATTTAACTAAAGGAGCTAGAGTCCAAATATTGCAATTGACCAAGATAGAGTGCTTTAATTATTGGAGGAGAGTAGTTGGCTTCCATGAAATCAAATCTTTTTTTGTCTTGGACAAGTTCATGTTTACTATGCTCTTCTACTTCCAACCTATATTTCTTTTATCTGTGAAGACTTGTTTCAGAAACAGATTGAAATTTTCATTACTTAAGATAACATTATCGTGCAAATAGTATGACTTAAGTGTATTGTTTCCAAATCTTCCATTCCTACCTATTATAGTAGTATTCATTCATACCTTGTGACATATAACTGTACCTCCTGCTCGGGTAGCCAGAGTATATTTCCTTGCTTTTATGATATTGGACTTGGCCATATAACTTGCTTTGACCTGCAGAATGTTGGCAGATACGACGTGAGCAGGAGCCTTAAATATGATTGGTTATCTGTAGTCTGACATAAAGATCATATTCCAGGGGACTATCTTGCTATCCTTTCAGCCTTCTTTCAGAAAACTCAAAAGAAGACCCAAACCCTTCCAGAACTATGGATCAGCTTTCTTAGTTGAGTTTAGCCCCAATTAGCCTAACCTCAGCAGACTTAAATACAGTGAACATGAGTATGACGTTTATTTTTGTTAGCCAGTGAAATTCTTAGGTTTGTTGTTGTTCTTGTTTTATTGTTACTAGCAGAACTAATACCATTTTGTTGGTTGCACTGACTACTTTAGTCTTCAGTTATATTCACCTTTATTCTTCCTCCAGATATGGTAAAAGTTATCCTTAGAGGATCTTTTGAGTATCTGGCTGAATACTTTTTGCTGTATAGTAGTAATCTTATTTGCCCAAGATAATCAGGATTATGTCAACCAGTAATTTTTTTTTTTTTTTTCCCTACTGGTCCAATGCCATGAAAAGTCCAAAACGTTTCAGTCTCTTTCTACTTCAGTGGGAGCATTGCTGTGTCTTCTGGTGGAATCATTCAACTCTTGGTGATGATGGTCTTTGTGGCAGAGAAAATTAGGACCAACACACATTAAGACCCTTCCTTGAAGTTGATTTAGGGCCATGTGGTTGAGTTCTGGCCTATGGGAATGTGATTGGAGACATATCACATCTGGCCTGTGGCACTTTAGAGATGACATGTTTTCTTCATTGTCCTTTCCCTGCTGTCAGTTGGAAGCCATGTATTAAGAAATAAGTGCTACAAAAAGGTTAGAGCCAGTCTTTCCACATAATAAGACAGAAGAGAGCTTCCACCAAACTTTACATGAGCAAGAAATAAACCTTTGTGGAGTTAAGCCACTGGAATTTTGGACAGTGTTTACTATGTGACTAAAACTAATAAGCGTGATTACTATAACATCTAAACTAGCAAAGTCCAAAGTTTTGAGGACTGTGAGCAAAAAAATATTTAATGAGTTATACACTATAGCTATACTGACTTCCATTTTTTGGCACCCAGGAAAATATAGTCTAGCTATAAGAAAAAGATCACCATATGTTACTCATTTAGACATATTCAGAATGGCACCTGAACTTCCAATGTTTTTCTCCTAATTAGGCAGTAACTGAGTCTTCAGTAAGCTTATTTCAATATTCTTCAGGGCCAGCTACATCTTGATAATAGAGTAAATGTTAAGACCCATGCATTGTATGAGGTGAAATGATTGCTTCATTTATTTTGCTCTAAAATCAGTAGAAGCAGAATTTTTCATGTAAAACTATAGTGATGAACCATGTCTATAGATGTCTGTGCTAACAAAAGCTTCACAGGAAGAAAAGGCAAATACACAACCAGAATGATTTTCTTTTATAGTGAGGCATAGAAATTCTCTCTATGATTAAAGAGGTCAAATTAAATTAACTTGCCTACCATATGGCTGTTTAGTTCCAGTGTTTAGAAAGAAGGGAGCAGCTAATCCAGTGCAAGTGATGATTAGCCCAATGTTATTACTCATTGGCTCTTTGAAGAGATTAATAGTCAATAAAATAATAATAAAAGTTTATTCCATCTTGATTATTCAGTATTTATTTTGGGAAATCAAGATTATTGGGTTTATGTCCTTGGTGGATATCTTATTAACAGAATATGGCAGAAATAGGTTAGCTATTTCTAACAAATCTGTTTCTTGCTAGGCACACAGCTACATTACTGGGGCAAGTTGCATTTTCTAAAGACGATTGCAACAGAATCTCCCATTGCCCATGCTCTCATTCATTGTGATCTTGCCACTCTCCTGTTGAAGAAGTGGTATATATTTCTCTAATATTGCCAATAAAATATGGCAGAGGCAACACTGTGCCAGTTACAGCATAATTCTATATTGAACAAGCAGTTTCCTTTTTCCTGCTCCTTGGAATACTTGCTCTTAGATGTTTCCTCTAGAAACTTAGCTATCATCTTGTAAGAATCCCATGTCACATGAAAAGGCTACTTGAGGATGTTCTGGTCAACAGCCACAGTTGAGTTATGAATAAACAGCCAATATCAATTGCCAATTTTGTGATGGGGCTATGTTGAATTTGAAGACCATTGGCTAGACTTTTTATGGTTACTGACCCAGCTGACATCAAATTACAACCACACATGGCCCTACATGAAAACCATCCAACTGAGTCTGGTTAACTTTTAGAACAATGAGAGATAAGAAGGAATCCTCCTTCGTAGGCATTAAAATTTGGGGTGGTTTGTTTAAGATTTGAGGTGGTTTGCTAAGCAGTAATAGATAACCACAACAACAACCTTTCCAACCATCTACATTGTGTGATATGACTCCAATGAGATGTTAAATACTATTTTCAGACTTGGCCCATTGAAAAATTTTCCAATACTCTCTCTCTCTCTCTTTCTGGAAGTTGGTACACAAGATGAATCTGGAAACCACATGGTGAAGAAGTCAGAGTCTAAGTCACACCAAGGCTTTGAAGAACTATATAAAGCAGAGCCCCCACTACCAGCACAAAGGAAGCTTGGACTAGCTTGACAAAGCAATACATATTTGGGAGGTTAAACAGTTACTATTTGGGGGTGTATATTAGAGCAGACAGAGCTATATTAACTTATATTAACTTATATAATGTGATATTCTGGCATGCCCCTTAACTTCCATGTCTACAAAGTGGAAATAGTAAGCCCTGACCCTCATGCCTCATGGGCTTCTTATAAATAACCGATCCTATACTGGTTCTTAAGATGCTTTTTAAAATAAAAAGTAGAATAAAATAGCAATCATATTGATAATTATGGCTCTTGCTCTTGAAACAAAGTCTTTATAAGGGTTACAAACATGGACTTTAGAATCAAATGTATTTGATCCATCAGTCCTTACTGTGTGACTCAGAAAGATATTTGGGCTTTTTGTGAAAATATAATAAGATTATAATGTATAATTTGCTGTAATTAGAACCTATTAGCCACTCCATGTACAAGGATTTCCTTCTTAAAAATAAATATGTCAGTAACTGAAAAGAAACATTAGCAGCAATGCTTCTAAGAGCAGAAATCCTGGTTTAACTATCAGCTTCAGAACTTAAAACTGTTCTGAGAAATCCTCACTTGACTTCAGTTTTTCCTTTTTTTTTTTTTTTGCTTAATTCCTTCCTTTTTATTGGTAACTACTAGAAAATAAATGAATACAAATTTTGCTTTTGATTTAACACTTCTGTAAACTGAGGGAGAAAACAAGAAAACAATCCAATAATTCACTCTTATCTTAGCAAAAACAATATGATATTCTTCACCAATCTAACAAGTGATTAAATAATTAGGTATAAACAGAAAATATAGTTAAATGAGGGAAAGCAATTGCCACGAGGGCTCCAAGCCTGGAGAGATCAGCATTCTTCTGTCAAACGCAATCCCTAAGGAAGAAAAGGAGAGAGTTCTAACTTGGGAAATGCATTCTAGAATACAAACTGGAAAAGAAGTTTACGTAAAATAAAGGCATCTATCTCAGAAGAGGTATGCAGTTAAAGGAGATGGTTTTGAAATGAAGAAAAAAATACAATGTTTGGGATTTTCAAGGAGAACGAGTCATGAGTTATTGACTCATTAAAATGACTGGAGGTTCACATCAACCCTGCTTTAGTCTACAATATGACAAATTTTCAAGCTTATAAATATTTAACAACAATTTAAGTGAGCATTATAAAGACTATGGCCAATTGAAAGTGCTATGGACTGTATAATACAGAAAGCAGCAACTTTTTTTTTTTTCGGTTTGAGGTAATGGTATATTGCCAATAGTTTGTGACTCCACCTGAATAAAACATTTTAGCATTTTGTGTCATTTCATGTATAATTAGGGAAAGGAACACTTGCTCTTGATGTGTGGAGCAGTGTAGAAACCATTTTATATGTGTGGTCTCCTAAAATATTTTTAATTGCAAGGATACTTTACAAATTTAATATCTCTTCATCTCTGCTTCATAATTAACTTGAAAATGGGAGTCCATATGGCAGATGAGCAACATTTAATAAAAATAGCTGCCTAGCTTGCCAGAAACGGTGATGTTATAGTGAAAAGATTTGCACATTACATAATTCATGATTTTTATGGGAGACATAGGGTTAGTCATAAGAACCCTTTTGAGTTTAGAACCTAACCAAGATATACCACCGTTTCAATAATTAATAATGCAGATAACACCTACCCTCCATGAACTACAGAGCAGAGAAAGCAGCTAACTACAACATCTCATTAGGAAAAATAAATAAATAAATGTGAAGAACAGCTAGCTTGATGGAACTTGATGGAAATCTGAAACAATTTTTTTTTTCTGTTCTTGAGTAATTTGTAAAAACAAGTTTGCACATCTTCTAGTTTGTAAAGCCTTTGGCAAACTAAAAGCTAATTAAGCAAAATGATCTTTTATTTCCTACTTTTCAGATGAACTGGTGCAATATTTTATCGTGAAGTTTTATTCGTGCAAATGATACAGGCCATCAACATGATAAGCCTTTAAAAATAAATAAATAAAAAGCTCATGCCTGGAAAGACACAATGAGCCCGATTCATTTACAGCGCCTTCCCAGGCCCAGACTGGGGTTTGCGTCCTGTCAGCATTTCCAGGACTCCTGCTTCTGTTGATGACACGAATGGAATTACAAAGATTCATTTCAGACTCCAACTCAGACTTCAACAAATAAAGTGTACTTTTTTGGTCAACTTCTTGGGAAATTCAGAATATGATGCATTCTTTTCTTATTATAAATTTGAGAAAGCATAATTCTTCAGACCAAAAAAAGGAAGGGCTTCCCCAGCTGCCCTCAACTATGGCCTCAAGAAGACAAAATTGATTTTTTTCTCTATAGTTTTATTTATTGCGCAACATTTGTTAGTGTTTAAAAGTAATTATATGTTTATACAGAAAAAAAAATTAAATGACACATCGAGTCACTGTCCAAAAATCTCTGTTGACGATTGTTTGAACATGGGTTAAAAATCCAGACATTACAGACAGATATCAAAAACTGTCTTCCCTCACTTCATACTTTTCCAAAAAGGTAAAACTGTTAACCAACAGATCTATGTTCATCTTTGCAGTAGAACTTTTGATATACATAAAAAGGAATCACACTAGGTGCCTTATTCCACATCTTGCTTTTTTCATTTAAGTGCCTATTGTTTTCATCCTCTGTACCAGTATATATGTAACTATGTGACTCTATGGCTACATCATATTCTGTTGGGTGGGTATGGCAAAATTAATCAACAAGTACTATCCAGATGGATAATTTATGTGGTTAATGCTTCTTTTGTTACTATAAACAATGATATGTTGACCATACTTAGATATCACACGACCTTCTGATTAGGATGTGAACTCCTCAGTTAGTTACACATATTGTATCAAAGGACGTTATCTTCCTTGTTAACCTTTTTCTTATCAGCCCAAAGAATATTTCTGTAAACAGGTGAACGTCAATAAACATTATATATTGGTAATAAATACATTTATATCATTTGTGTGGCTACTAGTTGAGTAAATTTCTAGCAGTGCAAGCTAAGTCACTTGGTATACACATGTTTAATTTTGATAGCTATTGCCAAATTTTCCTCCAAATAGCTGGCACCAATACTAGTTGAAACTATATATTTCTCCATTCTCTCACAAGCTCTAAATATTATCAAACATTTGCATGTTTCTGCATCTATTTTGTAAAAAAATAAGTAATAAACGTAATATATAATTTTTATTTTATTATTTTAATAATATATATATTATTAATATATAAATTTATTTTATGAAAATAATACTTTCTAATGCTTACTGAGCATTTGTAATTTTTTATTCAACATGTCTGTTTCCATGGCAGGCTACTTTTCTTGAATCCATTGTAAACTAAAGAAATTAGCTCTTTGTCAACATTTTTCTTGGTGAGTTGTGTTTTTTTCTTTCTTTCTGTGCTTCTCATTCCAGTATTTATATGTTTTATCTTCTGCGTAGAGTATGTTATAGAAATTCCATTTTTTTCTCCTACACATTTCATTTTTATGAAACATATTTATTGACTGTCTTTATGTGGCAGATACTCTTTTGGGTGCTTTGGATATATTACTTAATGAAATAAAAATGTTCATCCTTGTAGGGAAATATTTATTGCATCAACAGATAGGTGTGTTGATATTAGGAATAACGTGGGAAACCCAGTTTAATTTTTCCACAAAATTGGGTTGTCTGTTTTTCAAAAAAAAAATCTACTGAATTATTCTCATTAATTAGAAATTAATTTTATCATGAATTAAATGTATTCTAATCTATTTATAGCTCCCTACTCTGTCTTAATTTCATTTTCAGCGATAAGAAATCTAGGAGATTTCATAATACATTTTAATATATGGAGGTGCTAATCTTTCCTAATTATGAATCTTATTTTTCAATCTTATTTTCTTGCCTACATGTATATTTTTTGTCTAAATAAGCCTCAGTACTTTTTTTCATTTCTCCCAAATCTACAAAAATTTAATTTGTTATTTTTATTACTATAGCAGTAGATGGACAAATTAATTTTGAGAGAATTATCTCCTGTTTCCAACTGTGACTTTCTAACCAAAAACATACTATAACTTTCTGATTATTCAAAGGTTCTGTACTTTTCTCATTGGCGTTTTAAAGTTTTACTCAAATATGTACTGGACATATCTAAGCAAGGTTAATTTTTTTTTTAAGATTTTATTTATTTATTTGACAGAGAGAGACACAGCGAGAGAGGGAACACAAGCAGGGGGAGTGGGAGAGGGAGAAGCAGGCTTCCCGCCGAGCAGGGAGCCCAATGTGGGGCTCTATCCCAGGACCCTGGGATCATGACCTGAGCCGAAGGCAGACGCTTAGCGACTGAGCCACCCAGGCGCCCCTAAGCAAGGTTAATTTTTAATTAAATTTATTACATTAAATTAAAATTTAACTTTTTATTTTATTTTGAGTGGTATTTTTCTTCCCCTATATTTTCTTCCTGGTTGTTATATATTTATGTAGAAAAAAACATCGATTTTTGTATTTCACGTTACAAAAAGGTGCATTAGTTTCCTAGGACGGCTGTAACAAGTTACCAAAACCCAGTGGTTTAAGACAACAGAAATGTATTCTCTCTCAATTTGGAGGCCAGAAGTTCAAAGCTGTGGTGTCAGTAGGGTTGCCTCCATCTTAAAGCTCCGAGGGAAAATCTGCTACTTGTCTCTCCAGTTTCTGGTGGTTGGCAATCCTTTGGACTCATTGGCTTGTAGGTGCATCACTCTGATCTCTAAGGCTGTTATCACATGGCCTTCTCTCTGTCTCTTCACATGACTGTCTTACTTGAAGAACAGTTATAAGATTTAAGGCCCACCTGAATCCAGTATGACTCATCTTAACTAAACACATCTGAAAAGACGCTATTTCTAAATAAGGTTACATTCAGAGGTTCCAGATGGCCATGAATTTTGGAGAGGCACTGTTCACCAACACACCAGGCATTGTACTAAAGTTTCTTTTTATGTCTCTCTGTGCCTCTTTTCAGTGAAAACCACTACCTCTGCACTAGAAGCCACAAGTTTGATTTATGGCACTATAGATTAGAATTTTCTCTTCTAGAATTTCATACAAATATTTCTTATTTTGTGTCTGGTCTTCCTTAACATTTTTTTGCAATTCATTCATGTTGCTGGGCGTATCAGTGATCTATCCCTTACTAATGCTGAGAAATGTCCCATTTTACAATTTATTTCTTCATTCGCGAACTGAGGAACATTTACGTTGTTTCTAATTTTTGTATATTATGAATAAAAGTGCTAGAAATATTCATGCATAGATCTGCAGGTGGGCATAGGTTTTCATTTTTCTTGGGAAAATTATGACTGATAGTTACATGTTATAAGTATTTTTACATTATAAGAAACTACCAGACTGTTTTCCAAAATGGTTGCATGATTTTACATTCTTACCAGCAATATGTTACAGGTCAGTTGATGCTGCATACTTTTTTTACCATAGGAATTAGCATAATCTGTAGTTATATACATAATTATATAATTATCTCCATGATTCTATGTAAGTTTTATAAAGGAAAAAGAACTGTCTATTTTTAATTTAGTCTAGTAAAATCCCAGGCATGTTGTAGGCACATAATAATTGTTAATACAGAATGAGCTGAATCTAAATAGTGACCTCAAAGTTGATGTGAGAATATGTTTTCAGATTTTATTTTATTTATTTTATTTTTTTATTTTTTAAAAGATTTTTTTTATTTATTCATGAGAGAGAGAGGTAGAGGGAGAAGCAGGCTCCCAAGGAGAAGGGAGCCCAATGCAGGACTCGATCCCAGGACCCTGGGATCATGACCTGAGCGGAAGGCAGACGCTTAACCATCTGAGCCACCCAGGCGCCCTGTTTTCAGATTGTAAAAATAATAGTCTAATCTCTTAGGTTTGATGTTTCTCACAGATAGTAAAAAAGGCTGGTCTTGTCTACACTGCATTTCCAAGCCAAATTTGTGGCTTTAATTGCTAATCTAAGGATACTTGATTGTATATTCAGTGTGCAGAGTCTGGTTTGTGCAGCTCATCCTTTATTTTCTTTTGACCCTAACAAATATGTCCAAACGCAAAGATAACCATAATCAACAAAGGTGTTGATTTCCAAATTAGAAAATTATATGAATACTTAGAATGGATTCAATCCATGAGACTGCCACTTAAAGTGCCTTGAAATGCTTATGATAATGGCATTTTAGGGGACATTTTACCAAGAACAGTGATAAATGCACTAATTGAACTGCTGTTTATACCAGAATATGAGAGGTGTATGGCAAACAGCTAAATAGTGATTTTGGAGTCAGCACTCCACTGAAAACCTTCTTAGTTTAACAGTCTTTTTTGCTACAAAACAGTTTTTCTTAGGGGAAAAAAGTGCAAATGTTTATTGGATAAAATTGTGTTTTACATGATGTTTTTTATACCCATGGCAACACTGAACAATTCAAGAAGTGACTTACTGAATAAAAATAACCATGATTATCTGCTTAGTCACAGGACAGAAACAGCATTAAACATTATAAAAAATGTGTTTGAAGAGATGAAACCCTCCAAGAATGCTTAAATCATTAATAATGCTATCAGGAGCTACTTTATTAAGTGTGTGGCATGACATTGGTGTTACTCACATTGTTTCTTTATGTACCATGAGATCTTTAATATCTGCTTAGAGAATCATAGTAAACTATCATCAATTTACTGACATATATTAAGGCCAAGTCTGGAAACAATGCAGAACTTTTTCTCCCCCTTTACTCTGACATCTTCACTAGACATGAATTCATGGCTTAATATGAGCTTCAAACAAGGAAATAAAATTCCAAAAGAATGCCAGCATTCTTTGTAACTTGGGGTGTGGGTGTGGTGTATAATATTTGCTACCTTTCTATTAGGGATTTTAAAGAGAGAATATGCTATCTTAAAAATTTTGTAGTATGAGCACAAAGGATAGTCAGTAAACTAAATGCTTTAGTATACATGCTAAAGAGAATAGCCTGATTGATTTAAAAAATGGTATCATTTGACAGAGTACATAAATTCCCAAAATATTAGGAATTGATAGTTAATTGGTTACCTGTGGGTTTTGTACACATTGGAAAAAACTGTCTACCCATGATTTAGATTAAGAGGTCTATATCTATAGAGATAGAAGATTTATGTACTCATTTTTAAAATTTACTTTTCTCCCTCATGCAATTCTTTTTTCATCTTTAGGAATGGAAAACCAGATAAAAGATAGACATTGGGTACATTCGGAATATAAGAAATGCAACAAAAGAAGTAAAAGAAAGAAAGATTGGAATCTAGCTTTCTGAGTATTTCCATTAATATACAAAATCTGAGATGTTGTAAATTCAAGACAGAAGTTGTAAAAGGTAAAACAGTTTTTTTTATCTGTGTGTAATTTTATATGCTAATATTCAGGTGCTCCAAAGAGATATTTTCATTTGAAGATATATTTTTTAATGCTTTGCCAATCAGTTGTTTTGAGTAACAGGAAAAAAAAAAAAAAAACAACTAGTAGTTACAAGATAGTTCAGGAAATAAAGAAGTGTAGGTAGATAGGACTGAAGCATATGTTAGATGTAAAAGGAAAGTGCCTTGAATTAGTCTGGAGAGAAAAAGAGGAGAGTGACCAATTTTCAGTTATGGTGGTGGTAGTTACAGTTTTTCAAAGAAATTTGATATACCCTACATATTTAGAGTGAGTTTTCTACTATAAAGATCCAGGTGTACTGAGACGTATTACCAATAGCAGTAGTGTTGCATTTAAATGCCTATTTTTAGGGGCGCCTGGGTGGCTCAGTCCTTAAGGGTCTGCCTTCGGCACAGGTCATGATCCCAGGGTCCTGGGATCGAGCCCCACATTGGGCTCCCTGCTCAGCGGGAAGCCTGCTTCTCCCTCTCCCTCTCCCCCTGCTTGTGTTCCCTCTCTTGCTGTGTCTCTCTCTGTCAAATAAATAAATAAATAAAATCTTAAAAAAAAAAAGCGTATTTTTAAAGGCAATGAGTTAACTTTTTTTTCATTAAAATGTTGTTAAATAATATCTTGTTTTGGGTGCACATGGAACATTCTCCAGGATAAATCACATATTAGGTCACAAAACAAGTCTCCACAAATTCAAAAAAATTGAAGTCACACCATGCATCTTTTGTGACCACAATGCCATGAAATTAGAAATCAATTACAAGAAAAAAATCTAGAAAGAGCACAAATACATGGAGGTTATATAATATGCTACTAAATAATGAATGGGTCAACCAAAGAATCAAAGAAGAAATAAAAAATTACATGGAAACAAATGAAAATGAAATACAATGGTCCAAAACCTTTGGGAGACAGCAAAAGCTGTTCTAAGAGGGAAGTTTATAGCAATAAAGGCCTACATCAAGAAACAAGAAAAATCTCAAATAAACAACCTGAATTTACACTTAAAGGAGTTAGAAAAATTGGAACAAATAAAACCCAAAACAAACAGAAGGAAAGAAATAATAAAGATTAAAGCAGAAATAAATGATATAGAAACCAAAACAAAACAAAACAAAATAAAAACAAAACAATCAAAAATAGATCAATGAAACCAGGAGCTGGTTTTCTGAAAAGATTAACAAAATTGATAAACCTCTAGCCAGATTCATCAAAAAATAAAGCAAAACAAAAAAAAAAAAAGAAAAGAGAGAGGACTCGAGTTAACAAAATCACAAATGAAAGAGAAGGAACAATAAACAATACAACAGAAATATAAATAATCGTAAGAAAATATTATTAAAAACTATATGCCAGCAAATTGAGCAACATAGAAGAAATGGATAAATTCCTAAAAATTATATAACCTATCAAAACTGAAGCAGGACATAATAGAAAATTTGAACAGACTGATTACCAGCAATGAAATTGAAACAGTAATCAAAAAACTCCCAACAAACAAAAGTCCAGGACCAGACAGTTTCACAGGCAAATTCTACTGAACATTTGAAGAAGAGTTAATATCTATTCTTCTCAAACTATTCCAAAAAATAAGAGGAAGGAAAACTTCTAAATTAATTCTATAAGGCCAATATTACCCTGATACCAAAACCAGATAAAGAAAACACAAAGAGAAATACAGGTCAGTATCTCTGATAAACATAGATACAAAAATCCTCAACAAAATACTAGTAAATTAAACCCAACAATACATTACAAAACAAACAAACAAACAAACAAACATTCACAATGATCAAGTGGGATGTATTCCTGTGATGCAAGTTTAGCTCAATATTCACAAATCAATCAATGTGATACATCACATTAATAAGAGAAAATATAAGAACATATAGTCATTTCAATAGATGCAGAAAAAGCATTTGACAAAGTATAACATCCACGTGATAAAAACTCTCAACAAAGTAGGTTTAGAGGGAACATACCATAACATAAGAAAGGCCAGATATGAAAAACCCACAGTGAACATCATACTCAATGGGGAAAAACTGAGAGCTTTTCCCCTAAAATCAGGAACAGGACAAGGATGTCTAGTCTCACCACTTACTTCAACATGGTACTGGAAGCCCTAGCCATAGCAATCAGACAACAAAAAGAAATAAAAGGCATCCAAATTGGTAAGGAAGAATTAAAACTTCCACTATTTGCAGATGACATGACACTATATGTAGAAAACCCTGAAGACTCCACCAAAAATCTAGCACTGATAAATGAATTCAGTAAAGTCATAGGATACAAAATCAATGTACAGAAATCTGTTGCATTTCCATACACTAATAACGAAACAGCAGAAGGAGAAATTAAGAAAACAAGCCCATTTACAACTGCACCAAAAATAGTAAGATACCTAGGAATAAACTTAAGAGGTGAAAAACCTATACTCTGAAAACCATAAAACACTGATAAAAAAACATAGAGATAACACAAAGAAATGGAAAGACATCCCATGCTCATGTATTGGAAGAATAAATATTGTTAAAATATCTATACTACCTAAGCAATCTACAGATTTAATGCAATCCCTACCAAAATACCAATAGTATTTTTCACAGAACTAGAGCAAACAACTCTGAAATTTGTATGGAACCAGAAGAGACCACAAATAGCAAAAGCAATCCTGAGAAAGAAAACCGAAACTAGTAGTACCACAATTTCAGACTTCAAGTTATACTACAAAACTGTGGTGATCAAAACAGTATGGAACTAACACAGGAAGAGACACATAGCTCAATGGAACAGAATAGAAAACCCAGAAATAAACCCACAACTGCATGGCCAATTCATCTTGGACAAAGGAAGCCAGAATATGCAGTGGGAAAAGGACAGGCTCTTCAAGAAATGGTGCTGGGAAAACTGGACAGTTACATGTAAAAGAATGACACCGGACCACTTTCTTACACTGTATACAGAAATACACTCAAAATGGATTAAAGACCTAAATGTGAGACCTGAAGCCATAAAAATCCTAAAGAAAGCACAGGCAGTAATTTCTCTGACATCAGCCCTAGCAACATTTTTCTAGATAGGCCTCCTGAGGCAAGGGAAATAAAAGCCAAAATAAACTATTGAGACTACATTAAAATAAAAATATTTTGCACAGAGAAGGAAACAATGAACAAAACTAAAAGGCAACCTACTGAACAGGAGAAGATATTTGCAAATCATATATCTGATAAAAGATTAGTATGGAAAAAACCCCCAAAACAAATAATCCAATTAAAAAATGGACAGAAGATATGAATAGGCATTTCTCCAAAGAAGACATCTAGATGACAAACAGACACATGAAAAGATGCTCAACATCACTCATTATCAGAGAAATGCAAGTCAAAACCACAATGAGATATTACTTCACACCTGTCAGAAAGGCTAAAATCAAAAACAAAAAACAACAGGTGTTGGTGAGGATGTGGAGAAAAAGGGACTCTCGTGCAGTGTTGGTGAGAATGCAAATTGGTGCAGCCACTCTGGAAAACAGTATGGGGGTTCCTCAAAAAGTTAAGTACCCTATGATCCAGCAATTGCACTACTAAGTATTTATGCAAAAGATACAGAAATACTAATTCAAAGGGATACATGCACCCCAATGTTTAAAGCAGCCTTATCTCAGTTGGTTAAGCGACTGCCTTCGGCTCAGGTCATGATCCTGGAGTCCTGGGATCGAGTCCCGCATCGGGCTCCCTGCTCGGCAGGGAGCCTGCTTCTCCCTCTGACCCTCCCCCCTCTCATGTGCTCTCTCTCATTCTCTCTCTCTCAAATAAATAAATAAAATCTTTAAAAAAATAAATAAATAAATAAAGCAGCCTTATCTTCAACAGCTGAATTATGGAAACAGCCCAAGTGTCCATCAACTGATAGATAGATAAGGAAGATGTGCTATATATACACAGTGGAATATTATTCAGCCATAAAAAGAACGAAAACATCCCATTTGCAAGGACATGAATGAAGCTAGAGAGTATAATGCTAAGTGAAATAAGTCAGCCAGAGAAAGACAAATGCTATATGATTTCACTCATATGTGGAATTTAAGTAACGAACAAATGAGCCAAGAAAAAAAAAGAGAGAAAAAGGCAAACCAAGAAACAGACTCTTAACTGTAGAGAACACACTGATGGCTACTAGGGTGGGGGTGGGGTGGGGGGAGAACAGGTGAAATAAGTGATGGGGATTAAGGAGGGCACTTACCATGATAAACACTGGGTGATGTATAGAATTGTTGAATCACTAAATTGTACACCTGAAACTAATGTAACACTGTATGTTAACTACACTGGAATTGAAATTAAAAACAATAAAAAATTAAAACATACATAAATAATATTTTGTTTTCAGATAATATTAAGACTAGATCTGACCCAATTTTTCACATAGGAAAAATAAATTTAATGAGTAACATGCATTCTTCCTTAAAGAAATTCTATGGTTGTGTTTGAAAGTTTTAGCACTATAACTTTTAAAATAGCAATATCTTTTCTGGATTAGAAGATCTTTGTGACCATGTTGTGGGATGAATACCCTAGTAGGCTGTAGAATATGGTCCTATTGTTACATCTAATGCAATGGTTTATCAGCCAAAACTTAGTAGTGTTTGGTGCCAGAGGGCAAACATTTTTGAGCTAGGAGAATTATTAAAGCCACATCAAATGAAATTCTCGAGGACAAGGATTTTGTATGAAACAAATGGCTGGAAAATAAAGAAACCAAATCAATGCTGGATGGTGATAAGACTGATAGATAATAAAATAAATAGACTCACCTAACTTGAGAATTTAAAATCTCTTCCATATTTTCTCTTTGTTCACAATGTTAATTCTTACATTGCAACATATTTCTCACATTTCTTTATTTGCTTACCGAAACTATGAAATCGCACTATAAATTATTCCCATCTGCAGTTCAGTGAATATGTCCTTTGTATTGTTTACACTTTAGCCATGGTAAATTCCTAAGTATATGGATTTTTCTATTTCTTATGTTGCATTTCCCAGATGCATTAACTATATGCTTAAATGAACACACATACAAGAAATATTTCTTGATTATAAATACCAGCATCTGGTTTTTAGAAGACAGAGGAAAATAACCTCTCAATGTCTCAAGTCCTGCCATCAAACAGAAGTTAATCAATTATGGATTTGGCATCCGACTATTGTTTTGTTTTCTAATAACTTTTCTTCTTGAGCTCTGAAATTATTTCAATTGAGTAATAAGAATTTACTTAAATACTACTATATGTCTGAAAATATATACACAAAAAGTCATGAAGTTACATCACAAAGATATATTACAAATCTGGCTATCCAAAAAGAGGCTATCTACATAAAAATATAACTTCCTCAGAGAGTCCCTTACCTCTGACCTCAATCTCTCTGAGCTTTCTTATTCATTACTGATAAATGAGATTTCTTAAAATGGAGCTCCAGTCACAACAACTCCCTGCTCAAAGATCTTCAAGGTCTATATTGAGTATAAATCCAATTAAGTGTAAGTATCACCTTTGGGAATTAAAACCTTCAACAAAGTGATCCAACATATTTTCTATGTAATTTCCCTCTCTTCCTCATACAAAGCTATGAATGTAGGTAAAGTATGGTTTTCTTATTCTTCCAACACTCTCAGTAAAATCTCCTGTCTCTGCTTCATTCTGTTTCTTTCTTTTCTTTTTTGTTCTATATGTCCTTTGTCTCTATCACTTCTTGTAAAAGCCCCAGTCAATCTTTCAAAGTGTTCAAATACTACATTTTTTTGAATTTCTATTTCCTCAAAATGAATATAGTACTATTTCTTTACTCTGACCTCCAATGCCACTGTGAAATTATTTAATCACCCATACTAGAGCATGGGAGATGAACATATTGATTTTCATACTTAAGCAATTGATAAAATTAAGAATGTAATGTGAAGTATCAAATTAAAGTTCTACTCAGAAAGAGAACACAGTTACTAAAAGAAAAAAAAAAGATTCCTTCAAGACAAAATTATCACATAAAAAGTATCCTTTCACATGGTTCTTCAACCATGTGTGTAGTTTTAGTTGTCGGAAAGTTGCAAAAAGTAAATTTCAGTCAGTTAAAGAAACCACATATATACGTTTGTGAAGAAGAAAAGCAGAAGGCAGATTTGTGTGATAATGAGAACCTGATACTATTTGAATGGACGGGAAGAAACGGACAACTGTCAAATATTTGCTGGGTGATGAGTCAGATTTGTTACATCATTGTGTTGAATTTAACTGTCTTCTGGAGTGAGCCGTTGACGGGACAAATATGTAATATTGCCAGACTAGAAGGGTTGATTTGGAGAAGAGTCGATGCCACGATGTGCTCTTTTAAGAAGAGTTTGCTGATGGACAAAATTATTATTTTTTATCACACATAGAAGTTTAGAGATTAAATTTCCAAGCCAGGGTGATTACATGAAATTGTGAAGACTCTTCTTTTAAGCTGCTCCACGTTCTCTTGACTCCAAATCAGAATCCAGAACTCTAACCGTCATGTTCATATAGCAAGTATCAAGGAAGAAGGGCTGAGGCAGGGTGTGACCTCTCCTCTGAAAGAAATGTCTTAGAAATATGTCAAGGCATTTCTGATTAAATCCCATTACCTATGTCCAATGAGATAATAAGTTCTATGTTCACCCTTAACTAAAAGGGAATTGAAGAGGGCACATGATATAGTGAGCACTGGGTGATACTCTCAAATGAACCATTGAACGTTATATCAAAAACTAATTATGTACTATACTTTGGATATTGAATTTAAATTTAAAAAATAGGAAGAGAAAGGGGAAAAAAGGAATTGAGACGTGTTTATTCTAGGTTGTCATATACCTAACCAAAATTTAGGAATTTTCTTAGTTTTAAAGGAGAGAGCATATGGGGCGCCTGGGTGGCTCAGTTGTTAAGCGTCTGCCTTCGGCTCGGGTCATGATCCCAGGGTCCTGGGATCGAGGCCTGCATAGGGCTCCCTGCTCCAAGGGAAGCCTGCTTCTCCCTCGCCCACTCCCCCTGCTTGTGTTCCTGCTCTCCCCCTGCTTGTGTTCCTGCTCTCACTATCTCTGTTAAATAAATAAAATCTTTCAAAAATAAAAATAAAAAAAATGAAAGAGAGAGCATATATTACGGAATATTTTGCAGTCTGTCAGAAAAAGCTCCTGGGTTTCTTATAAGTAAGAAGATATCTTTTGATATCATTGAGAGTATGTTTTTAGTAGAATGATAAAAATAAAATTGTGGAGATGTTAAAGAGGGAATAGTCAGGAAAATGAGATATCACATCCTCAATCAAAGAAGACATTTGCCTATGAAAGAATAACAAGAAATAGGAAGGCTTCTAGGGAGGGCCTCAAGGTTAAGGAAAGAGAAGAGGACTTTGCATTTTTGAAGGAAGTGCGGTTGGAGCTGTGGGGTACCGTTGGAACCTGGCATGAGAAAAGATCTGAGAAATACCTCCTGTGGATACGTTTGAAAGGACATATAAACAGACTAAAGCATGTTGAAAGGAGGAGGATGATAGCTTGGTAGATTCTATCAGATAGCCAATACCTTCTCAGTTTAACAAAAGCATAAGTCATGCATTGTAAGTGAGGGGCAAGGGAAGTAAAATAGTCCAGGTGGTGAGTGGATAATGTTTGAAATATAGATACAGAAGTTAAGTAGCTCACGAAATAAAGTGAAATTATCGAGCATGCTTCTGAATATCTGCAACTTTTCTGGGCAAGAATTGCCTCACCTAGTCTTTGAAGGAAACTCACATACCTATTAAGAAAGTACTTTACTGAAGATTTTACCTGACTTGGGTTGCACAAATATCATACAACTTAAAGAAATAAACTCTCTCAGTAGTCATAGTAAAGATATATATTTTACAAAACTGCAACTGGCTTTCTACAGGCACTGCTATTGTTTAATTATGGATTTCTGGGAAAAAAAGTTCTCATTGAAAATCTTGCTGTCAGAGACAAATTCTTAGCTGGTTTTGCAATGCCATGTTGGCTTCCCAAGCATAAAGCTAGTTACACGAAGTGCTGAAAATTCACCACTAGCTTTTTCATTGAAACTATAAATAGCATCTATATTGTGCCTTGGAAAAACAAGCATGGGTTCAAAACTTGATTAAATGTTATTTTTTCCCCTTAAACTGCTAAGTTAGTCATCTATAGGCTAAAACTCATAACTTATGTTTTATCGTTAGCAAAGATGAAAGTAATTGGTTTGTCTGACTGTGTATCCATCCCCAAAATATTAACACAAAATATGTTTGGAGGTAGGCTGAGGAAACTTCTAAAAGGTTAGGTGACAATATATCTTTTGAATTAATCTTTAAATAAGATTAAAGGTCCAGTTTTTAAATAACATTCTCCCAATTTTTATATTTTCTGATGACTCCCTAATTGTTTATAAAAGAGGTATCTGATTTATTGTGATGTATACCATTCTCCTGTGGGTATTAATATAAATATGTCCTTTAAATAATCTTTCCCAGATAGGGTGAGCATATTATTTAAGTAAAATGACATACTTCATTTTATAATTGGTCAAAAACACCTAAGAAATAGCTGTTCAGGTTTGAAAGGTACATGAGTGAATAAATTGCCTCCTTCATTAAAAAAAAAAAACAAAAACAAGTTATCATTTTATCACAATGCATTATTTCTCTGATTCAAAGTTTATCATAAAATAATTTAAATCAATACAGGAATGGAGTATTTGTGTATAAGGGACGAAAAAGAAAGACAAAGGGGAATACAACTATAGTTAAAAACCTCAAGCAATAGGACTTGTTTTAGTGGGTTATCTTTTCACTTACCCACTCCCACTTATATCCAATAAACCTATTGGGAAAAAAAAAGCCTCTTGATTCCTTTAATATATTTTTCTTTTGACTTTAATGGAATTAAATTCAATTCTATATATTTCTGACCCAAATCCCAGAAAATCTAATCAGAAAGAATCCATTCCCTCAAGAAGATGGGAGCAAATACCTGGTTTACTTAGAGCTCATATAAAAAGGTGTAGTCAGCGCAATACATCATATCCTCACCGAAGGTTCATTTAGAATGAATTTGGAGCAACTGACCTACAGGAAGAAGGCAGCTGTGCATGGAAGAGACTGGAATCTTGACTCTTTTGAAATAGCAAAAGAGGTGAAAGGAAATAACCCAGACTTTTGCTTGGAGTGTGTGATATTGTCTTTGAAGCGTCATTACCTTGTTACAGAGCTAGCTGTTCCATTTTCTAATTTTGTTGTTGTTGCTGTAGAGATTTATGCTAGGAAGTGGTTGAGGGACTTGTGCTCAGTTTTCAGATAGGCAGCAAAGTTTTATCATGGCAATTACTAAGAAAAATAGGGGGAGTCGAAAGGATAATTGTTTTTACATTATTTTGGAATTCTGAAAGGAGCTGGGCTAGGGTACATTAATAAATTAAAAATTAAGTTACAATTTCAGAATGCATTATTCTGTCATACCAAATATCACATTGAATTGTAATTATTTACTTACATTTCTTTCTCATTCAGACTTAGATTGTAAGAGAAAATAATGTGCCCTATTCATTTTTTTAATCCCCAACCTTGGCAAAAATGTCTGTGTAATAAACTAACCTGGCTGTGTTTACCATGTTATCTTCCATGCTTTGTTTTGTTCTTTCTTCTTTTTTTTTTTTTTTCCTGTATAGGCTCTTTCTCTTATAATTCTCTCTTCTTAATCAGATTTTTACTTTTAGTGAATTTAACTGTATGTTTCATTTTATGAGAGTCATTAACATGTATAGAATGTATATAGCAGGAATGAAAAGAATGAGAATGGATATAAAAACTGCTTCTTATGAGAAAACAGTACACAAATGAGTCCAGTCAATGCAGTGGCAGGACACGAATGAATGGTTTTCGAATTCTTGAAAGGCTGTATTATGAGAGAACAGACAGTCTGCATCTCTTAGCAAAAGACACATTCACAGTGGAGTTTAGATTAATCCAACAGTTGTCCAAATATGCAACAGTTGCCTTTTAAGGTGTGATATTCCTGTCCTGGTGGGGTAAAATGGAGACTGGATTGTCTGTTTACAGGGATATTCTCAAAAGCATTCCTTCCTGGGATGGAAGAAAGAATTTGTTGATTCTCTTACCCATTCCTCTTCAGTATAATAGTTACCTCATCACTTGACCAACTGCTAGCCACCTCATGATAATGTTTATGAACATATCTCTGACACAGACTATTAACAAGCTATTGCCATTCACTCTATATGTACTTTTATTTGGAGGAGGGTGCAGATATCTTTTTATTGATGAGTTGTAAAGGATCTAGATACAAGTACCTTGTCAGATATCTTTCTTGCAAATATTTTTCTCTCATTCTCTGGGTTATCTTTTCACTTTAAAACAACATCCAGTATAGTGAACATGTAGTGTTATATTAGTTTCAGGTGTAGCGTATAGTGAGTCAACAATTCTATTCATTACTTAGTGCTCTCTATAAGTACTTTTGACAATTGTTGTGTTAAGTCTTAGGGAACACAGAGATTAATGAAGATACTTTTCCCTCTGGATGTCCATAGTTTACACTGTGAGAAAAGGTAAAAAACATAACTTATGATGCAATAGGTACAATATAAGCAAACTTGTCTTTTTTTTTTCTCTCTCTCTTTTAAATACTATGTCTGCCAAACATATTGTTGTTTTGCAAATATAGGTAGAAAATGAACATATTTATTCCTTGTAGACCTGGGTTCTTCTGTGTTCTGTTTCCAGGAAAGAAAACCCTTGTTGGAATGTTGTTGTGAAAAAGGACTTTTGACTAACCAGACAATAGGTACATGTTCATATAAGGAATCAGACTTCACTTCCATATAGATCCAGTGAGTTTTCTAGGATCTGATTTTTGAGTTTTCTAGAATCTGATTCTGGGATGTAGCAGTGGAAGGTAATTCAACCAAGGCAGAAAAAATGTGGCAAAATTAGGCAACAAAATCAATACAAATTTCTTAGAAAAGTGACACCTTGTTTGTTTAGGAAAGCCAAATATGTATGTTTATTTTCCTATTACTGTAATATAAACTTGATGTCCCACAGTTCAGTGTTCCCCATCATATATTCATACATCCTTCAAAGTGCAAAACTCTCTTCCAACTTCTGGACTTTGCACTTGTAATTCTCTGTTTAGAAGTTCCATCCCTCCCCAATTCTTTGCTGATAGAACTCATCAGAACTTAACTCTCCCTACCCCTCATAAATTAAGCCTGATCTCTACCAGTTATATAATTTCATTGCTGTAGACATTGTTTCTTATCATGATTTTCAAATATACACGTGTGTGTGTGTGTGTGTGTGTGTGGACACACAGTTGGTTATAATTAAATTATAAATTAGTGTTTTTCTGCTTTATTATATTGTAGACTGTGTTAGCTCAGAGCTTCTAACCTTTTTGTTTACTTTGGTGGGCCCAATCCTCAAGAGAACATTTGGCAAATAGATTTTGAAAGGCTGAAAGGAAGTTTTACAGCTTATTAAGGACTAGTTGTATTAGCACAAAATGAAATTTAGAGGCTGGCCAGCCTTCCATCCAGCAATAGCCAGGTTTTTTCATTTACTAATTATTGCTCAAAAGTAGAGTTTTCCCAACCTTCTATAACAGTGGAATGATTCTACTCCCTCCTAAAACACTCTTAAACAGAGTTCTATAAATGAATAAATAAAGATATTATTTCTAATATTTTTCTGCACTGGTTATGCTTATAAGATTTATAAATATGGTGAGCATCAAGTATCTTAGTATTATTTGTTTATATGGAATTAATATTTACATGCTGTGTCACTTTAATTGTATTATAAACAAGTACATTTAATTTGATTAGCTATCAATATACACTATATGCAAAGGAAAGGAACTTCTGCAAATCAGAATAGTTTTCATTTTGAAAAAATTGTTCAATTCAATGTTTAATGTATTAATAATATGAGCTAGAAAGATACATGTCTATTTTTAGTTTTATCTTGAAAACCCAATTACATTAGCAAGTGATTAATTCCATTTGATAGCTAAATAAAAAAAAATCATTGCAGGTAAACTGATTTACTCTCATAAGCACTGTTAGCATTATTCATTTCAGTTACAGAGACTGTATTTTCTCATCTGTACAAAGAGGTGCTTTGACTAATGAGCCCTAGTTTCTTGCCTGGTCTACCATTCTATGATACTACAAATTTCAGTAAGCTAATTTTATGTTTCATCTACATGCTAAGAAGATCATAACAGAGAAATAACACTCTAGAGAATTGTATTCTTTGGCTATTTAAAGTTCTCTGTTAACGAGAATGAAGATAAATGATGGAAAAATCAACTCTTACATCTATTCTATGTGTTAGTAATCAGAAAAAGAAAATCTACATTCTCCACACTTGATCTTAGCCAAAAGGCCGAGAAGCGATACATTAACATTTTGCTAGACTTTCAAATATAGGTTCTCTGTCTTTTTTGAATAGCTTTTACCAAATTTGTTATTTTATGATGGCAAGGTCATCCACCCTTCTCACTGAGCATCATGAAATCTTATGTCCCTTACCTGAGTGCAGTGAGGCACCTCTTCCACTATTGGCCACAAGGAAATTTTGCAGTGGGGCTTGAGTTATATAACAAAGTATAAAAAAGAAACCCTCATTTCTTTGTATTAAGCATCTGGAGCATGGACATGTTCGGAATCCGTTTTGTGAATAGTCCCCATCCTGTCTGCATGAGATGCAGATGATAATAAACAAGGGTGGTTTAGAAATCTAGATCTGTGGACTTATTTGTCATCACACACTCCAAATGTCTTCTATTTTACTTTCATGAATAAAGAGAAGTTGATTAGACCAAGTAATAAACTTCATTCTGTGAAGGTAATAACTCATTGATCTCAAAGACTGTAGATAATATCAAGTCATGTTGCAAATGATTGTCTTATTATTTCATGAGTTCTGGCCTCAGATTCTTTGTGGTTTGGAACTGCAATAAATCTTTCTCACATATATTATGAAATCAGAAATGATCTCTTTCCGAAATCTAGGTAATATATATTCTCTGTGTGTGTGTATTTCAAGTCCTACATATTATATTCTTCCTAACTAAATAGGCGTACTCACAATTTCCATTTATTTTGGGAAGATAATTTAAATGTTTAGGAAGGGAACAACTTTGATCATCTTGACATTTTGGTTGTGACACTTTAGAAAAAAATATGGAATTCTAGACTATCTTCAATCCTGGTAATTTTGAAAACTTTCTAAGAAATCTAACAATATAAATTGGCTTTAATTTCTAAAAATCCACCTTGTTTGGTGTTTTTCAAATATTTTCTTTAGAAAAACTGAAAATAAATTCAAGAGCATTGTATTGCTAGTATTGCCCTACTTGCTGAATCAAGAAAAGTTAATATCTGCCAATCAGATTGGGATTATTTTTACAGATTTATCCCCTGGAAGTTGTGTTTCTGGACCAAAAAGAGTAGTTAATGTCAAGGGAACAAAATACTGAAAATCCTATTTAATTTGGTTCTTTCTCAATGACCTAGCACATTCTGATCACATTTCTCCTAGATCATTTCTTGCCCCAAATTTATATCGCTCTATTATTCACATAAAGGTGGCCATATGATTATATTTTAATTATTTTATGGTATCATTAATGATGAAAACGTATTAAGTGTTAACAACATGTTCCTCAAAATTAAAGCTTATATCAGTTTGGGGAACATGTTGCAATATTTCTTACAATGTTTATGTTATAAACTCTTCATTTATTTCAGATGCAATTACATAACAATCTAATAATGTTAGAGTATATACATTTGTGTGGGCTTACTAATAGCATGATGAGGTCTGTAAAAGGTAAAGAGTGTTTGTTTATAATCGTGCTATATGCTTTTACCCAGGTTATTGATTAAAGTGAAATCAAGAAGTGACAGTAATTTTTTACACAATACATTTCCTGGAATAAGAAAGAAGATGAGTAAATTAGTCTTTCTAACCCCCAGTAAAATTCAAGCAAGATTGATTTCATCTAAAATTTTCAGAGGCAAGATTTTTTATAGAAGTTCAATTACAATATTGTCATTTTCTTGTACTGGATATTGTATTTACAAAATGAATATTATGAATACTTCAAATAAAACATAAGCAGTAATATAATTTATATGCAACATTATATTTTACTTGCAAAACTGTCAGACACTTTCACTATGGCTATGAAAATATCTGATGAATATACTTTGTATTATTTAAAGTTTGTGGTAAAAATGAATGATGCTTATTTGATTATATTTTAGTGTTAAGATGAATGAATATTAAGCCCAAATTTTTATGCATCAGAGAATCAGGTTTAGAAAAACTCTAGTTCTTATACTAAACTGCCTGTAAAAGATTAAAATGTTGAGTTTAGATCAAAACATGACTTTGAAGTACACTTTTTTGCACCTCTTCAATTATTTTAATCTGAAGAGTTCTAAAAGAAGATAGAATCCAGATTTAACATACTTTCTTTAATTGAACTTTACCTGTTTTATAGTGGGTATCAAGAAAATGAGAATGAAAGCCAGGTTGAAGAATAGTGACCTTAGTCTTAAACATTTCATAAAGCCCACATCTTCCTCAGAAGAGTCAACTGCAGAAACATTTCTGCTTAAAAAGAAAGAGGGAAAAGGAGAGAGAGAGAAAGAGATGGACAGAAACAAAACCACAAACATTATCTTTTAATTTAATTCAATAAATCTCAATTTGTACTTACTTTGGAGTACCAGAGAGTCATGTCTTTGTCAGACTTCTTGGTAAGGTGATGATTATGTTCATAAAACAATATAAAGAATAAAAAACACCATCCAATTAAGAGTGTAATCAAATGTCAAAAGGATATCAGAGAAGATATTGGTAGGTAGTCAAATCTATCAACCAACACACACTTATGGAGATTCTACTACATACTAGTTACAGTCCACGTGATCTGTAAGTGTTTCTAATCTCCACATCGATACTCATGAGGGTCCCATTTTAACCATTCATCTAGGAGATCAGTCATTCAGCAAATATTTATTATCAGATACCGTGCTATTTAATGTGGATACAATAATGACAAAAAAAAAAAAGAAAAAAAAAAACAGACACTGCTCTCTGCATGCCCTGAATTCACCTTCTACTGTGGTGACATATACTTATCAATAAATCACACAAAAGTAAATTTATACTGTGAAAAAGAGATGAGAAGAAGCAATGCATCATGCTATAAGATTGTAAATTAGAAAAGCTAATGTATTTAAGGAAATAGGGAAGGCTTTCTTTAAATATATTATATTGTCTTTTTTTAAAAATAAAAGTTAATCAAATGAACAAAGTTTAGGAGCTAAGAGAAGCAATCCAAAAAGAAGAATATGTAAAAACTCTTGCAGGAGGAAGGTTGGAACTTCTCCCAATAGGGGTAACCAGAAGCCACCTAACCCTATACAGAAGGGGGAAAAAAATAACACACTAACTTGTTAGAAGGTTGGCAGACCCTTGAGTAGTGTAAGTGGTTAAATCTTTCTCTTTGATGAAACCACATTATGGTGACTTTACCATCCAATGGCACCAAAGGAAATAAGATTAAAGTTCAAGCTGAGGTCACCAGTGTTGAAAATCACATTTAACACTATCCAACTACAACTGGCATTGTGATATGGGTTCTCACCCTCTAGTCATGTCTGGAAATTGCTAATTAGAGATAACATTCTTAAACTACAGAAGGATTAGGATATTATTAACTATCAGTATGTTTTCTGCATATTCTTACCAACTAAGCATGCTTCTAAATAATTTATTTAAGTGAACTTTCATAAAGTTATATAGTAGAAAAGAGTCATAATTCAAAATTATTTATTGAAAGAGTAGCAAATTTTTTATTGATGTCTCACTTAAAGGATGTTGAAAAAACATTACCAAGATTTCTGCTGGTTGTTGCTTCTTTCTAAGGCTGAGTCCAAAAGCAAGCTCTATGCCAGGCACACTTAGGGAGGGGTCTCAAGGTATATTTTTTTTTGCATATCCTTGGCATGAGCCAGAATAGGCTCAACTACACTTTTGACATAAATAATCCATTGTCATCAACCAAGTATCCTCTTGAACACAGCAATTTGGGAGGGTCAGTAACAAGATGCTTCAACGCAGACTACCCTCAAATGTGTCCATTCTATCCAACAAAATTTCACATGCACCTGTTGTTCCACATGGGAGAGTGCATGCTTCCCCTTACCATACTCTCTACTGGCTCTGCCAGTTTATTTGCTTGTTTGTTTGTTTTGCTACTCTCCAAAGTCTAGCTGAAACAAATTTATTTACTAGGCAAGTAACAACAGATGAGTGATGATTATAAGTCTCTGAAATCATGAAGGAAGGTGAGATGGTTAGGGTTTTTTGTTGTTGTTGTTGTTGTTGTTTGTTTTACTGTGGTAAAATATACATAATGTTAAATTTATTATGTTTTCATTTTTAAGAGTACAGTTTTGTGGGCAAGTTGGGCCATTGAGACTGATATGCCATTTTGAATTAGGGAATGAGATGGGGCATGAGTCTTCAAAAAGGAGGGGGACAGTTTACAAGACAATAAGAAAAACAGGCTTTATTCTTTCTTTCTTAAATTTCACTATGTGTTCTAAGGATTAGTGTGTTAAAAGCCAAATTTAGTTTCTCTTCAAAGGTCCCATAATGTGTTAAGTTGGAAAGCTATCACCATGGACAGCACGACTGAACATAGGAAAATGGATACCCCTACTTATCTCTCTTTCCCCATTTTCTCCACTTCTCTGTACCTAGTACACTATAGGTTCTCAATAAATGTTTGTTGGATAAATTAACAAATGAATGGATGATCTAAAAAAAAACCTCCAAATTTTTAAAGAAAAATTTATGAAGGTGAAAAAAAAAAAAAAAAGAAAACAGACCTTTAGGAATTAGATCATACAAATAGGTCATACAGATAAAAGTTATGTCTAGTAATAAGTGTCTCTTAGAGTTGGCCCTCCCCATCTAAATTATTTTTGGCAGTTAAGGAGAGGTAAAATTTTTCTTGAGTCTGCTGGGTCTTGATGGCTTTCAGCTCAAAATAATCCACATGTCAAAGTAGTATATTATGTGGGGCACCTGGGTGGCTCAGTTGGTTAAGCGACTGCCTTCGGCTCAGGTTATGATCCTGGAGTCCCGGGATCGAGTTCCGCATCGGGCTCCCTGCTCAGCAGGGAGTCTGCTTCTCCCTCTTCCTTAACCCCCTCTCATGTGCTCTCTCTCTCTCTTTCTCTCTCTCAAATAAATAAAATCTTAAAAAAAAAAAAAAGTAGTATATTATGGGGTCAAGTGTTCTGCTCCCGTTTACCAGAAGGTAAGTAGGTACTAAAACACACACACACACACACACACACAGTGCTGTGGTTATGTCAAAGGAATGGAGGAGCCAAATAATAGAACTCCCAATGCCTAAAGCTGAACAATTTGATCAACGGAATGAAGTAGCAGTAGATTATAATCCAAAGTATAAACTGTGTAGGAAAGTCCCTTGGTAATACAGGTTAATTTAACATTGACATTGATAGTTATGTTGATAGCATGTACACTAGTTGTCACCACAACAGAATAGGAAAAAACCAAAAAACCAAAAACAAAAGCACAGGCAACTTCATCACGATGAAAAGGGCAGTTTATTTGGGGGATCTTCTTGCCAAAAACATACAACCCCTGTCTAATCATGAAGGAAACAAGACAAATCCCCATTGAGGGACATTTTACAAAAAACAAACCGATAAAATGACTAGTACTCAAAACTGTCAAGGTCATTAAAAACAGTAAGTCTGAGAAAGTGTTACAGCCAAGAAGACCCTTCGGAGACATAGTGATTAATTTAATGTATTCTGGATGGGATCCTGGGACAGAAAAAGAATGTTACATAAGAACTAGAGAGAGGATTTTGGTTAATAATGATGTTTTATTAATTGTGACAAATGTATCATACTAATATAAGATGTTAATGATACAGGAAACTGGGTGTTGGGGTATATAGGAATTCTCCATACTGTTTCCACAATTTTACTGTAAACCTAAAACTGGCCTAAAATTTTAAAAAGCCCACTATTTTAATAAGATTCTATATAAATATCACCTTATGTAAGTTTCCTCCTATAAAGGTCAATATAACACTGTGATTGAATCACCACTGCAAATATTTGAGTAGTAAAGTTAGGCCAGAAGTCCTCAGGTTGCAGTCTTTATATTTTCAAACAATAGTCTCATTTAAAAAAAAAAAATCTTAAAACACTCATTTACATTTGATTTCCTTGGTAAATCAAAGCATTAAAATACCCCCGTTAGAGTGATAATTTCAGAGATGAATGGTCAGAGTGAATGCTAACATTTATCCTGTGTCAACCTGAAAATACAAAGCCCCGGTGAGAGGCGAGTGAGCGTTTATCTGGGATCAAAGAATTGAAATTCGGGGAGCACAGATTCAGGTGGAAACTCGAAAAGTGTCTGGTTTGTAATGTGGAATCATGAGGATTTGTAAGGAAAAAGAATGGGTGGGGCCACAATTACATGAGTTAAGAAGAGAGAAAAAAAAAATGAGGGCTTTAACAAGTTAACCTACTCTGGATTATACCTTGATTGACTACTGATTCTCGCTTCAGAAAGTCCACACCCTTCAGTCTTAGGATCAGAATGCCCCGTTTACTTCTCAAGTAATTGCTTAAAACAACTGTCATTTTGCCCAATCCAAGGATTTGGTCCCAGTTTCTCTGCAGTGGCCAGTCTGGCTCAATTTTTAAATGGCACCATCTATGTCCATTTTCCACGGTGGGAACTATAAGGAATGAGTTCTTCTTTCCCATTAGATCTGAATCTGAGACACTGAGGCTACTACTGCTACACACATTTTTGTCACCACAACGGAGTAGGAAAAAACCAAAAAACCAAAAACAAAAGCACAGGCAAAAGAAAGGAACACCACCAACTGAGAAAGAAGAAAATTATATTAGTTATATTGTTTATGCCCCGATGTGAGATAATATTTGAAGTCTCTCCCTAGGCTTGTCATTTATGTGAGCTGATATATTCCTTTTATTTTGCAAAAATTAGCTTGGGCATATGTCTATACAAGAGTCTTAACTTGGGGCGCCTGGGTGGTTCAGTCAGTTAAGCATTTGCCTTTGGCTCCAGTCATGATCTTGGGGTCCTGGGATCAAACCCCTTGAGATCCAGCCCAGCCTCTGGCTCCTTACTCAGCAGGGAGTCTGCTTCCTCTCCCTCTGCCCCTGCTCCTGCTCACTCTCTTTCAAATAAACACATAAAATCTTTAAAAAAAACAAGAGTTTTAACTGATACAGAGAGATTTATAGTTGAGCAAAAGAAAGAAGTTCAAGTCATTGTTCAAAATTGGTTTCCTCAAAAATCTCTGACTTTTCCATATTTAATAAAGTCTAGTCATGTTTCTATTTCTCTTCTCATCTCTTCACTTCTTTTTTTTCCTACCTCCCACATTCATATTTATTTCCAATGATGAGCAAATGATGTCTCTTCTGCTGTTTTTATCTCATCTTCTACCTCATGGAGCTTACTTACTTTTCTGAAAACAGAAACAAAACAAAACAAAAAAAACATAGCAAAACAAAACAACCCAGAGTTACCTGAAAGGAATTCTGGTGAGAACAATTAAGGTACTCCATTTTTCACCTGCTTCTTACTACACATTGTTGTTGATTTTTTTATATCCACCAACAAATTATAAGCTCCTTTAGAGGAAAGACCCTGTCATATCTGAGTTTTACTATCAGTCGGGAGCATACCATATTCCCTGATAAATAAGCAATATTTGTAGGGTTATACATTATTGTCTGAGAGCAGACAAATAAATAATAATGTTTAGTGAAAAGATATCTGAACAGACATGATTTTGCTGTGATGTTGCTGTACTTTATTTATGTAAAATAAAATAATCCATTTTCTTCTTTTATGAAATAAAGTTTTCAGGCAAAAAAAATTTACTACAATTCTAAAATCTATGAATCCAAGCAGCTTCTACTCCTTTAGCTATAATTTGGCGACTACAGTTTTATGCAAGCCAAAGTATTCCATTTTCTTCTTATTCACCATTGTCCTGATGATGCAAAAAGACTGGGGATTCCAAGAGCATTCTTAGAACAGCATGTGCAGTACTATTCACTTTCTAACTCTAATTCTTCTAGAGCCAACATGGAAAATGGAAACACAATCAGTGTCCTGCCATATAGTTTCCATAAGATCAAAATAAAAATAGTTATTCAAGAAAAGCATTATTCTTACTGATATTGAAGTCAGAGTTGATTTTGTTTAATGCCTCCTCCTGGAAGGTGATATCAGGGAGCAAATACTCCTATCCCCTTCAAGATCCTTTTGATCAGAGTAAGAATCCAATTGACAGAAGAAAGACTAACAGGATAAAATCAGATTTAATAGTATATGTACAGATTTAATAGTATAAAATCAGATTTAATAGAACACATACAGACATGGAAATTCCAAAGACAGTCAGGCAAAATGGGGTATAGACGTCATTCTGAACCAAGAAGGAGGAGGGAGGGGACTGGGACTTCAAAGGGTTGGAATACAATTCACAAGAACATGAAAAATAGTAAATGTTTGGTAAACAAATATTTGTGGGCCACTGGAAAACACTGGGACAGAGGTCTTTGATCAACCTTGTTAGGTTCCTCCCTGTCTGTCTATTAGACCTAGTTTATTTCATAATGTATCTGTGGTACTAACTTTCTTCCTGGAGCACATTCTCTATCTGAATTGTTTTAAGACAACTGAGGGGGCCAGGTAAAGAGCTTTCCCTGAATCTGCTGAGTTTTGATTGATTTTTAACTCAAAATAATCTTCATCCAAAGTGGTCCATTTGGGACATCCTGCCCTTGGCCCCTGTAGTGGGTAGAGAGACATGGGTTAATTTATTATTTACTATTAGCATTCATAGACTATTTAAAAAATATATAGCAAAGAAAATAATCTGATGGCACCCAACTGAACAAGCAAGTAAAAAAAAAAAAATGACAGTAATACATTTGATTTCACAAATGCATTTTTTAATGCATGAGATTTTTTAAAATCCCATTTTTTATCCATAGAATGAGAAAAGGAACTGTATCTTTTAGTTTTACTGAGGAAAGTAAATGAAATAACACAATAAAGTACTTAGAGTATGGCCTGGTTAATTGTCAAGGTTCAATACCTGTTAGCTAGTACCTAAGATGATTAAGAACAAATACCCAGATTTTGGATGATTTGACTTTACACCAAAGTAATTTTTTTTTAAATGTCTGGAATAATATTTACAGTATCTAGAAATAATTTCTTTATTTTGCTGGTTGCTAAATTCTCAGTGCCTTTAATGTACTAACATGCTGTTGGAGAGATAAAATAATTTTCCCTCTACCCTTCTAGGTTCTTGGTTGAGATGCACCTGTAATAAAAAAAAAAAAAAAAAGATTAATAGGAGAAAAACAAACAGAATTTTAATAACATGTATACCACCTATATATGGGAGATGCTTAGGAAAACCGAGTAACTCCCCTACATGTTCTAAGCTGCCACCTTAAATAACATCTTCAACAAAGACAAAAGAAGATATTGGAGGTGAGGAGTCAGTTATGAGAGGTTAGTAGGAAAAGCACAGTAAATAAAGGCAAGGCTGTTATGCAGATTTAAGTCATTGCCTTCTCCACAGATAAGAGTTTTAGAAATTTAGAGTCATTTTTCTCTTCCTGCTACAGAGAAGAGACACCCTAGCAGATGGAGATTGTACATTTCCCTATACATGTAAATGTCTCTTACAAAAGGGTAGCTTCTCAGTTTTTAGATCTTTTCCTATGTCAGCTGTTTCTTAAAAAAAAAAAAAAATCAGCCTAAAATAATGTTTATGCCAAAGAGGCATAGTTTGGGGTGATTATATTCTGCTCCCCTTCAGTGCTTAGATCTTCTGGAGAAGCTATGGAGTGTATATACACAGACTTCCTACATGTGTCTGTTTAAAAACCCATTTTATTCAGAGCATCCAAGAATTCCTTAGAATACATTTAGGACATTCTCACTAGAGGAATGGATGGATAACATATCCTTCATAAAATCCATCAAAGATCTTATTTCTCTCAGCCAATTTTTAAAAATTGAATTACAGTGAATTCAAGATCACACTTCATTTAAGTAACAGGAACTCACATAGCCCATCTGGCATTTGACCATATAATGATATATTGTATTAATCAGTACAATTTTAGGTAGGATAACCACTCTCTTGTGAAAAATGAAGGGTCTAGTAAGCTACCTCACTTCTACTAAAAATAAGAACCAAAGTAGTATCCATAAACAGGGCTAGAATTTGCTTCATAATACAATTTAGATTTAACTCCAACAAGAAAAAAAAATCATCAATGGCAAAATGTCCACATCATGAACAAAATTATAGAGTAAGTAAGACTAAGATAAGTCATAACATTAGATGTGGAAGATGAAGAATTGGTATAAAAATGACCTCGAGTAAATTTTATGGATTTCAGTACCTGATCTAGATTATAAAACTGGCTAAGGGCGCCTGGGTGGCTCAGGTCTGCCTTCGGCTCAGGTCATGATCTCAGGGTTCTGGAATTGAGTCCCACGTCGGGCTCCCTGCTCTGCGGGAAGCCTGCTTCTCCCTCTCCCACTCCCCCTGCTTGTGTTCCTGCTCTCGCTATGTCTCTCTCTGTCAAATAAATAAATAAAATATTTTTTTAAAAAACTGGCCAAAATGTCTTAATACTTTTCTTCTTCCCTAGTGTATATGAATCCTTCATAACCAGAGTTACATGTTTTATTGGTATCTTGCAGGTGGCATGTTTACTCAAGTTTAACTTACAGTATCACCCATTTTTAACTCAATTCCCCCTAATTGACTTATCTTATAAAGTGATTGGAATTGAAAGTAGGTTATGGATTGAATCTATGGTTTTCAAACTCCTGTGATTTGTGTGATCCATGGCACAAAACCATTAGCCCCATCTAGAAGCCTATTAGAAATGCTGAATCTTTGGCCCCCTCCTCAGAAAAACTGAGTCATAATCTACATTTAACAAGATATCTAAGTGAGGTGTATGTACATTGAAGTCTGAGAAGCACCACTTATTAAAAATTTCGATTCTTGAGTTGCATCCCCAGAGATTCTGTTTCAGTAAGTTCCCAGGAGTGTCCAGGAATTTGCAACTAATCGCCCTAGTTGATGAAAACTCTGGTGGTCCACGTTTTCAGAAACATGAGTTTATTGTGATGGTCATCTTAGGTGTATTAAAATAAATATGTAGGGGATTCTAGAAACTCAGCTTTTTAAGCCAAACTAAGGCATCTCAGATGGTATGCACAGTACTCCCAGAGCTGGGGGAATGGTTTTAGCTGAGGCTGTTTTCTTTAATGTTCTTCACTTCCTGTACTGATACAGAAAGCCAACTCGGGGGCAGTGGACATTATAGGCCCAGGCCCAGTCTGAGCAAATGCACAATCTACCTTGATGGAATTTCTCATGTGCATTTTGTTCCCTGAAAAGGATGGCTTGTGGGCAAAATAAGAAAGGAGCTTGCAGCAACATTCAGTTAAACAACAATCCCATTTCTCGGTTCACCCCTGTATCTACTCTGATCCTGCCCTTTATTCTACTCTCTCCTTTAGCCAATCTATTAGGGACCCAGAAAAGTTCTCTGTTGTTTTGAGTTAGAAGCGCCTGATTTGATACTTCCCTTACCATAAAAAACTGTGTAGCCATGAGAGTAACACAGAGGTGAGGGAGTAAAATTCCCCTCAAGTGCTGTAAAAATGTGATACTATTAATTACCAGTCCCAACCCCACCCCAAAGCAAATTAAAACTGCTGTGTTCGTTCGCTTCTGGCAGGAACATAAATTGGTACAACCTTCCTGAAAAGCAATTTGGCATTATGTTTCAAAAATCCTTAAAATGTTCATACTCTTTAAACTAGCAATTCTCTCTCAAGTAATTTTTCCTAAGGTGATGCGAGCAAAGATTTATGTACAAAGACCTTCATGGCTATGTTATTTGTAGGAACCAAAAAATGGGACATTACCTTATATTCAATAATAGAGGAGTGATTAACTATTGTGGTAGACATACGGTGGGGGCATGAATAATTATGTTAATTGATCTATGACAGACTTGGTAATTAGCAAAAAGTTGGACCAGTGTCTGCTCTAAATGGGAGAATGAAAGCTTGCATGGATATGGATTGGATAAGGCAGAAAGCTAGTGGAAAGAACACAGGATTTGAGTTAAGATGAACTATGTTCTAGTCTAGGCTCCAGGATGTACAAATGGTGGGACTACATCTAGTAATTTATCAACTCCGAGATTCATCTTTTTTACCTGAATCATGTGAATACAACCTACCTTAAATGTTTTTATGTGGCTGAACATCTTCCATATATGAAAGTTTATTTTAGCTAGTGTTGTAAATGTGTTAGTTGAATGATATTGCTTATGAAGATTTAGAACGCAGAGGGAAAACTTTAGGTTGGGGAAATTTGTAGGATACAAGAGTTCTGCAAGTGATACTGGGAAAACTTAACAAAGTATAGATATACTAAAGAGATACATTTATTACAATATTCCTCCACTTATCAGGGCCACTGATGATAGCAAGGAATCTGTCCCTGAATATGGTTTATAAGTGTTCAGAACAAACATGCCCATTTTCCCCACTTTTGGTCTGTGTTCTTGTGTTATAGTTGATTCTAACTGCAGCATTCAAAGTGGAGGTATGATTTAGGCCTGGCTCCGGTTATACCTGACTGTAGTTAACAATACTGTATTACATACCTGAAAGGTGTTAAAAGAGTAGATTTTAAATGTTCTCACCACACACACACACACATACACACAAATGGTAACTATGTGAGGGGTTGAATATGTTAACTGACCTCATTGTGGTAATAATTTCACAATATACACACACACACACACACACACACGTATGAAATCATCACATTGTACACCTTAAACGTATACAATGTTATGTATCAATTATATCTCAATAAAGCTGAGGAGGGGAAATGTTGAGGGTTGGGCAATGACCCAACCAGAGAAAATAGTTTACAATGACTCTTTTGTTAAGGCTGTTGGAAGAAAAGATTGCCAGCCTTCTGCCACCAGGCTTAAATCTTGAAGTACATACTTCAAGCTCCTCTCAACCAGTTTGCTATCATGTAGCACCTGGACCTAAAACCAGTGTGGGGGAGAGCTTTGTCAAAAGATGGAGGGAGCTGGGTTCTTGTGACTTCACTTGAATTAAACCTTCCTCTGCATCCAACCTTCCTTGGTATTTGAATAAGCCAGCGAAAATGTTTCTATCACTAGCCAGTTTGAGTTTGTTTTTCACCCACCAAGTGTCTTAATTGATAATATAATATATAAATACTAGTTATTATTAAATGCATTGTTTTCATGACACATAAATGTAAAAGGACATTCCTTTCAAAAACATAGTATCTGTTAATATAGTGAATGATTTGATGATCAATTTGAGGAACATAGAAATATAAATTCATTAGCAAACACTTTTTAAAAATAAATATCCAGAAAAGCCCAGTATAATACCATATGACAAGTTATAAAATGACTGAAGACACTAATTTTGCTTATATTTAAGAAATCTATAAAATTTCTCAAAAATAGTTAAAGAAAATAAGAGAAAACAAGGGATAAATTAATTTAGTGACTGCATTATAAATCACTTGGGAGACTCTGTGGTCCAGTGGGAAGGTTTATGACTATTTCTGTTGCATGCGAATCAGCATCTCTGAACTTCAGTTTCCCTATTTGAAATCATGTGATAATTAAAGTTGCCCTCAGTGTTTGAGCTTATTCACATGAAGTGCAGAGGGCAATGCCAAGCATACATGGCAGCAGCTACTGCTAGGTATTCGATGAATCTTAATCTTCTCGTCTCTTTCCAGCAGTGCTGTAAACATGTGATATTCTGACATTTGGAGGAAATCTTAGAACTCATTTACTCTTCTATTAATTCTGTGTCTTCTCCAAATCCGGCACTTACACAATATTCTAAAAGGATAAAAAAATTCAATATATACTTGTAGAAAGACCTTTCACATTTGAAATTCACTGAAAATGTACTGACAGCTCACATAAAACTGGTAGAATTTTCTTATGGATAAATGTGGATTAAGCTATTTGAAATGAAGAGTGTATATTTCTCCAGAGGAAACAACTTCGTAGCAGGGTGCTCAGGACCTGAGAGTAGGCAGGGGGCAGTTAAATTCTATGAGTGATCTGGAGGATACAGTAGATAGTGAGGTGTTAAATTTCTGCTGATCACCACAAATTATTTAGGTTAGTGAAAAAACATGCGGGATTATGAAGAAATCCAGAAGGATCTAATTAAACTGGGCGATTGGGCAACGTGATGACAGATTAAATTTAGTGCAGATAAGTGCAAGGTAATGCATATTGGGGAACATAATTTAAACTTTCCATGCACACTGACGGGTTCTGAATTAGCCTGAACCTCTTAGGGAAAGCATTTAGGAGTCATTATGGATAGTTCAATGAGAAAGTTGCTCAATGTGCAAGAGCATTTAAAGTAGCCAATAGAACACTTGTAGGTATTAATTTGAGCATATGGAATAATATGAAAACTATTAACATGAAATCACATAAATCAATGGAAGCCTCATACTTAGCTACATTTATTTCAGGTACTTTGTCAGAAAACACTCAGGAACAACTGACAGCGTGTTCAATTGTTAAATTAAAAGTGGACAAATAGATTGTGTATTTGTTTAGGAATACAATAGCAGTAAGACACAGATTTAATAGGCTCAAAAAATAATGAGTGGTTCAGCAAAAATCTTTGGAACATTTTTTTTTTCAGTAAGTACTAAAATATGAGGATAAGATGACATTGGGGGAACTAAAATCTACATTTTAACAGAAATACCTTTAATATGACTCCGAATCAATCTGTAATTCACTATTGAAGTAAATCACTGAGGCAAATAGCTTGGCAAGATTCGCAGGGATTAGATATTTATATGACTATGAATAACATTTGCAGTTACTAGCTACACCAGGATCAGATGGCACAGCATAGATCACTCCCTTTGCTCCACAGTTAAAGAAATTATCTCAGGGTGCCTGGGTGGCTCAGTTGGTTAAGCGACTGCCTTCGGCTCAGGTCATGATCCTGGAGTCCCAGGATCGAGTCCCGCATCGGGCTCCCTGCTCAGCAGGGCGTCTGCTTCTCCCTCTGCCCTCTTCCCTCTCGTGCTCTCTGTCTCTCATTCTCTCTCTCTCAAATAACAAAAAAAAAAAAAAAAAGAAAGAAATTATCTCAGAGGCTCAGGGGAGATTTGTTTTTCTTGGTTTAAGAATGTAATTCATAAAAGACTGGAAAAATAATGTAACAATTGGTCATTATGTTATTTATTTTAAAGAAAACTATTTTAGGTGTCATTCCATGTGGATTTGTATTTTTAAAAATAACTCGGTGCAGTCATGTATATATAATCAGGGGTAAAATTGCTGATGTAGGTATTACCCACCTCGTTGTAGGGATCATGGTGAAAATTTTAATTAAAAAATAACTAAATAAATATAAGTGTAAAAATTGTATTGGCATTATTTTTATGGTTCATTCATTTGATAAATATGTACTAAGCCTATACTTTGTTCCAGGAAGTATAGAAGTTTAGTAACTTTTGTGAGTTTAGCTAGAAGATACAATCTGAAAGCCAGAAACAGCACTACCTTCTAAACTGTAAAATGATCATGACTTTCCAGCTCCTTAAATTAGCTTTTTATCTATAAAATCCAGACTCTACTGATCTGGAGCAACGCTTTTGTATACAAGCATAAAGGCTAGACATTAAAAGCTGAGACCTGAATTCCTTTAAACACATTCATTTGTTAAAGCTTTTCACATTGGAAACTTGCTTAACCTTTTAAACCTCAGTTTCTTCATCTGTAAAAATGAGGATGATATGCATTTCTAATGTAGTTATGAAGATCAACCATTGTTAAATTCTTAGTGTGTTGCCCTATGTTTAAGACAAGTAAGTCAAATAGTGCTAACCCTACTAATTTTTATTGTCTGCTTTTTGATATTACTCTACAGAAAAGTTAATTTAACCTATATTCCCAAATCCATAATGCTTATTAGTTAGTTAAGTCTAAGTCTAAGGTATAACATTATGAAAATATTTTTCCTCCCCCTTGGTTTTACATATTAATTTATAAAACTGTTAATGGGTATTTATATTCATATAAGTAAGCCTAAATCTAGCTATTCATATAGAGTTGCATCTTTACATAAATCACAGAGGGAGACATTGACATCCCTCATAATTCTTTTTCTAATGGTTAAATAATCTCTGCATTTACTTCTTCCATGTCCTAAAATACAACTTTGAGTCTGGAGGAACTTGCTGTTCTAATGGAATTACATAATCACAGATCCTCATAATTGGAAGGGTCTATAAAATCAACCAATTTGATCTATTAATAATAATAATAGCTACTTTTTTTTCAGAGCTAACTATGTGTAGTCATTGTGATAATTATTTTACAGTCTCTCATTGAATTTCATTTAAGCCTCACAACACCCACAAAGGTCATTAACTTCATTTTTCAGTAGAGGAATTTGAAGCTTAGAGATGTTAAGTATGTAGCTCAAGGTCACATAGCTATAAAATGTCTTAGCTTGGACTTAAATATAAGTCCATCTGTCTGCCTGTCTCTGTGTCTTTCTCAAAATGGTGGTCTTAAACATAATGCTGCCTGTTCCCTGATAGTTTTCCTATATAATACGTACGTCAAATAGTATTCCTACTGATCTGGTTCCATCCTGAAGGGTTGCAAAACTCATTGCTTGTAGAGACAGTTCATTTTATCTTTGGACACTTTTGTTCTTATGCTGGAATTGTCTTCCTGTAGTTTGTAATAATAGGTTCTGGTTCTACCCTGGAAGAGATCATTCACTATACCATTCATAGTAAATCAACACTAAAATGTTTGGTTAACAGCCACAGTTAAAAAAAAAATGTTCTTAAAAATTTACAAACAATAAAAGAATATATCTCTGTTTCAAAGTTCTCTTAGCAAAGCTCCTCCAGCTAGGAGCAAATGCTTGAGGTGTAAAAATTTGAAAATATGTTTCAGTGTTAATCTGAAGAGAGCGACAAGGTTGAGTTAGCCATAAGTATGAAGTAAATATTAGTTGCAGTAGCGCTAAGATAAATGTGAACAGATTACAGGAGACATGCTGGGAAAGGAAGATTATCAAGGTAGTAAAGTTTTATAAATTCAGAGGGAACGAGCGATGAGGAGAACAAAAAAAATAAGCTCTAGCTTAGATGGTGAAGGGAAAAAATACAAAAGTTTCCTTAAGGAGGGAAGCTCAGAAAAGGGTAAGACCGTTTTATTACGAATGCTAGGGGAAATATCTAAGAAGTGTAAAGCAATAGTGCTGAACTTCCATATTACCATTAAAACATCATAAGTAACATGAAAATCACAACTATGAAAGAAAGAATAATATTAAAACTCAACAAGAGGACAAAAATATGCTTGTAAGTTCTGATTCCAGTATACTTGATAACCCATATTTATACAAAACCTGCAGTAAAATTGTTCTTCATTAACAATGACAGCTGTCCTAATGAACAGTGTAATTTGTTGTAAGGATAGATAAAATATATATATTAAATAATATACATAAAATGATAAAGATTATATATAATATATATAATATATAGCATATGTGTATATATATATAACACAAATATTATATATATTATTTTTATCAGTCAGGGTCTAAGCAGACAAAAAGAAACTATTCTAACTACTTCAAATAGAAGGAATTTAATTCAACCATACTACCTCCTCTCCTCTGTAATTTTATCCAAATACATGTCTTACAATATTTAACTTGCAAGTTTCTCACTGAAGCCTAAATTCTTCCTTGAAATTCAAACTCACATATCCAACTAGCACCCAACATCTCCACTTGGTTGTCCCAAATACAAATTGTTCTAAAATTAACTTGTTCTAAAGAGAACATTTTATTCTTCTGTCTCCAAATCAGCTTCTTGTAGTCTCTTCCATCTCTTAATGATTTTGGTTTTTCTCTACATCTCAAAAAGCCGAACACTCAACCATAATTCTTTGTTATACAATTAAGCTCTCTGCAACAAATCTATTAATTAACATCACCTTTCAGGTCTACTCCCGAACTGTATGTAGAATATAAGCATTTTCTCCTCTGTTGCTCCCAATCTCAGTCAAAACCCCCTCATTCACTGGGTGTTATATGTAAGTGGTGAATCACTAAATTCTACTCCTGACAACAATATTACACTATATGTTAACTAACTAGAATTTAAGTAAAAATTTGAAAACAAACAAACAAACCAACCTCATTTCTCACTAGGATCAGTGCAATAGCTTGTTAACTAATCTATTTCCATTCTTGTCTCTTTACAAATCATCCTTCACACAGTAGCCAGAGTAATCTCTAAAATGTAATTAAGATTATATAACTCTCCTGTTTATGATTTCCTATTGCACTTAGCATAAAATGTGAACTCTTTAATATGATCTATAAAAAACATAGAAAGATAATAGATACCCTATAGATAGTTTTTCCCTAATCAGATTTTTCTCTTCTGGACATAGAAACAATAAATCATTAAATTTATTTATCCATATATAGGTCTCTTGACCTAAAGGTCTCTATTGTCTTCTTAAACTCAGTATTTTTTTTTAAAGATAACTTCTTAAAAAATCCAAAGCACTTTAAAGGCAAGCAGTGCAGCCCCATATCTTAAATTCCTTGAGAGAGAGCCTAGTAGTGGAACTTGAACCAGCTCTCCATTAACAGAGATATGCCTTTATGAAAAGCAAAAAACTTAAGTTTGTTGGTTTTCCAGCTATCATTTTCAGCACCTAATGATGCAACTCCAAGGACTTCAGGCCCAAAAGCAATCTCACGCCCAACCCCATATTAAAAGCAAAGAAATATCAAATGGAGATGAGAGAAGTACATGAAAGATTACCTGTGACTGTGGCCTGCTGCCACTTGGTAGGACAATCAACATGCATGGGGGATTAAGCTATATAAACTCAGTTGAATTGAATCAGCTGTCTTAATGGGCCAGAAAATCAACCAGTCTGAGTGAAAAATTCACTTGAAATGGTCGACTGGCACTAGTTGAAGAAGCAACTGAAATTTGTGGAATCCTTAAAATGCCCCAACGATCTGAGTGCTTGCCATGGTCTAGACATAGCCTTAGGGGTTCTAAACCAAACACACACACACACACACACACACACACACACCACAATTGCATCTCCTTAATCTCTAAAAATATCCTTTAAATTCTCAGTGATACCCATCACCATGTAAACCAAGGGCAGATGGACATTACTCTGAACAACTTATGTTTTTACTTCATGAAGAATTTACTCAATGGTCTTACATATTTCTAAGTATCTTCCTTTATTATAATAATACGTACTACTAGAAACACTTTGCTTTTTATATTGAGTTTTCACATGCAATATCCCAAGACTTTTTGTTATTCTTATTGTTCAGAAGAGAAATCTGATGCTCAGACATGATAAATGACTTGTTCAAAACCACACACATGTAGAATGATGAAGCTGGGATTCAAATCAAGGCCTTTGGAAAATCTAACAGGTCACATTTTTTCTTCAAAATCCTTATTCTTAATAACCAGAAACCGTAATAGTTTCTCAACTGTTTGCCTACAAATAAATAAAGCCAGGCTGTAATGCCCATCTATTAAGCAGACCTCACTATAAGAATCCATTAATTTATTAAGTGACTTGTAGGATTAACTATGACTTGATAGTCCAAGAAATTCTGAGTCAAGCCCATATTCACCATGACTTAATAAACTCCCCCCACAAAAAAAGGAAGAAAAGCTCTTGTGCATGTAGGTGACTTTTTCCTAAATTATGCATTTGTATATAGGTAAAATTCTTAGAGCTGCCACAGTCCTTCATTCTGAAAAGCGCCAAAATGCTTTGCAACAAATCAAGTTCTATCTTGAATACAGTAAATAAATAGTTCATTTTAGTAGAAACTATATTGTCACTACATCAGCAATTTGCATTTAAAAACGTGCAGTACTTATTCAGTTATTTGAAAGATGGTATTAAAGAAGAGCTATTTTGTCATTTTTTTCATCTACAAGACTTCATTTTTAAACCTATAACATTTTGTGTTTTTAAGGTATCAATTACCATTTTAAAATGTGCCAGTCTATCTTGAGCGTCTCAGCAAGGTTCTAGGCCAAAGAAAGCACTAATTTTTTCAATTTATTGGGAATCAATGTTTAATCCTCTTTTTTGTTCTCATACTTATTACAAATCATAAAGAATTCTGAGTGTCAGTTTAAGAAGCGAAAGCCTTATGTAATATTCCTATTACTTATTGATCATTTTAAATTAAAAATTTTAGTACTTTCTATTTGAAAAGTAAAACAAAAAATTATGTTTCATCTAAAAATCCTTCCAAAACATAATAAGAAGAGTGTCCTTATGGGAGTGTTTCATACTATATTTTAAAATCCATAAAAGTGAAGTTTCCATTATTAGTTAAATTCATGATGATTATTTCAAACTTTTATAATAAACAACATAAACTTTACTTAGCTTTACTAGGAATGAAGAACATGGAGAATATGCTGATGGATATTTGAAAGCAAACTCTAAAATAGTAAAAACATTCTAGAATTATTTTATATATAGCCCTTTCAAAACTTTAAAGCTCCATAATCATTTTAAAACTTCAGATAACAATAATTTCTTCATATGGTTCAAAATCTCTCAAAAGTTCCAAATTAATCTATTTTCTTATATTTCTATAAAATACTAAACTAATACAATATATCTTCCTTAGATTGATATATTTTATTTTAAGTGTATTGAAATTATAGGAGAATCTATAAAGACATTCATTTTTATTTTATTTTTAATATTCCTTTATACACATACATGTATTTTTATGATGACACATACATTAGATTATATTATTCTTTTGTTTATTCTCTAAACAAATACTTATTAATTACAATGTCACATGTCAGACATGGTTTAACATCAGAGAACAAAGTTTACAAAAAAGCCATCGCCCCTTAAGCTCCATTCTAGAATGGAAAGCAGACAATAAGAGAAACCAAAAAGGAAAAATATGTTATGTTTACGGTAATAAAAACGCTATGGATAAAAATAAAGCAGGGAAGAGCGAAAATCATGGGACACAACACTATAAATCAATGTGAGGATCTTGGCTTTTGCACTTATGCAGATGGGAAGCCTAGAGACGGAATTGAGCAGAGAGAGACCCATCTGACAACTCCATCCTTGTGTTACAGGCAGAACTGAAGTGTGGAAGAGTAGACAGGACTATTTAATTGATGTTGCACACTATTGACTTCTTCTACGAGTCCAGTGGCAGTGGAAATAGGAAAGGTGGTCAGATTATGAATATAGATTGAAAGCTGGATATATAGGATTTACTGACAATTAAATATGGGATGTAAGAGGAAAAAAAGCAAAAGCAAGGATAAAATTATGGCATTGTCAAGACTGCAATGGAGAGCTTGTTTTAAGCCTCAGGACTAGATGGGATAACCAAGAGAATGGGTATCAGGAGAAAAGACAACAGGTTGAACATTCTAGCCTGGAACTCTCCAGCATTGCAAGTATAGTCAGATGCGGAAGAAGGAGTTGCCAGATCAAAAGACAATCTATTAATAAGAATTTAGTCCCAGCGCCCAAGAGAAAAAGGTTTTTGAAAAAAAGGAAATTACCTAGTAAGTTAAATAGTATTAATTGATCGAGTAAGAGGAAAATAGAGGATTGGTCATTGGATTTATCAATATGAGGGCCATTCTGAATTTAACAAGAGTGTATTTGGTGATGTGCTAGAAAACATGAATAGGACTTTGTGGAATTTTGCTCTAAGAGGGGATAGGGTGTGGCTGGAGGCAGCAATAGTCTCAAAAGAGGTTGAGAAAAGAGAAAAAAAAAATGATGATGAAGACTAAAGAAAGAAAATTGGTAGGGTTGGGGCACCTGGATGCTCAGTTGGTTAGGCATCTGCCTTCAGCTTGGGTCATGATCCCAGGGTTGTGGGATCAAGCCCCAAATCAGGCTTCTTGCTCAGCGGGAAGCCTGCTTCTCCCTCTCCCTCCACCATTCCCCTCCTTGTGCACTCTGGCTCTCTCTATCGCTCTGTCAAATAAATAAATAAAATCTTCAAAAAAAGAAAAGAAAATTGGTAGGGTGCTTTTGTTACAGGGTCTTGTTCCACGGAGTTGAAGGATGGATCTCGCAGACACAAAAGGGTGAAATGATAGTTTATTAACTTAAGTTGAGAGCACAAAGATAAAGAGCTCTCTAGAATGAGAGGGGGTCCCGAATGGGTTGCACTGTGGGCTTTTATTGGCCGTGTTTTATTGATAACTGACTAGGAAGCTTGTGGCCTGGAAATTCTTGTGACGTCTTGGTTTGAGCAAGGATTATTGATAATCCTTAATGGTTTACTTCTTCTTTGAGGTCTGGTCATTTTTTGTGGTTACGATGTAACTGCCATAAAAATACCTCTGACGTCCAGAACATTGTGGTCTGGTTTGTTCCCTTATCCCTTGTTTTGCTCTATCTCAGCATCTCTGCATGCCAGGAATAGTACCAGAGCCTTGTCAGAGGGCTTCCTACCTCTCCCTGCCTATACCCCAACCCTTCCCTACTCACTTGTAGTATTTGAAAGAAGATGGATTTTGTGGACAAAGAGAAATTGGCTATTGCTAGGAAGATGGATAAGACAAAAAATAGATAATAAGGGCACAAGCATATATGCTTAGCAGGTTTTGGTATGTGTGGGTCTTTATTACATATTTTTAAAAATATTTTTTATTTATTTTGGGGAGAGAGAGAGAAAGAGAACAGTGTGACTTGGGGTGGCAGAGCACAGAGAGAGAGAGAGGGAGAGAGAATCCTCAAGCAGACTCCCCACTGAGCAATGAGCCCTATATGGGGCTTGATCCCAGGACCCTGAGATCATGACCTGGGCTGAAATCAAGAGTCAGATAATTAACCCACTGAGCCACCCAGGCACCCCGGGTCTTTATTATATTCTACTGTTCTTTGTTTAATTTAGTATCATGTAACTTTTATCATTAGCTGCTCACTATCAATTTTCTTCTTCTCCACCTACATCAACACAGGAGCAACCCTTCTTTGTCCAATTTTTTTTAAAGCTTTTTATTTATTCATTTGAGACACAGAGAGGCAGAGGGAAAAAGAGCAGACTTCCCGCTGAGCTAGGAGCCCAATGTGAGGTTTGATCTCAGGACCTTGGGATCATGACCTGAGCCAAAGGCAGACGCTTAATGACTGAGCCACCCAAGTGCCCCTTCAATTTGTATTTTGAAAAAATATATATATTCATACAAAGGCACAAACTCAATAATTATTTATTTACCAGAAATAGGGTCATTTCTATACATGTTTATGAAGCTTATTTTTCTCCCTAAACATTTCATGGAACTACCCGTATTTTAATATTCCCTGGAGTTGTACCAAATTTTATTCATCTTCAGCTAATAAGCATACTCATTTTTAGTGTTTTGCCATTTCAAACAATGCATCTACAAAAAATCATTTCGTGTGTAATCATTTGTGCTTACATCTCCATATCTGAAGATTGAATATTTTCCAATCCACAGAATGGGATTGTGATATAAAAAATAATTTTTATTTTAACATTACTGTTTGTTTAAAGACTGTTTTCCACCCAACACCTGTAAAGTCCACATTATACCAGCAATGCTTTAATTATTTTTAGACATTTGGATTAGCATAAAATGATATATCATTTACTTTATTTTGCATTTTCTTGAATACTGTCAATTTTGAACAATTACATTTTGTACCCTTCTAGGTTTGCTCTTCAGTAAATTACCTATACTTCACTGAACAAATCATGTTCATTTTTCTATTGTATAATTTGTCTTTCTTTGGACACTAGATAAGATAATTTCCTATATTAAAGATATTAACTAGTTTCCATTAGTGTTAAATATTTTTCTAAGGTGAGTCATTTATGTCTTAATATTTAGAATTTCTCCATATATATTTCTCTATAATCACATAGGTGTCCCAGCCTCAGGGAGGTCGATCAGTCAACATTTCAACTCCATTTGTGTTATTGTCACTAAGAAGATTAGATATGTTCATAAAAGCCTTATGCCAAGCCCTTCCTCATTCCTGTGTCTTTGGAACAATGTCTTCCTGTGTTTTCCCTCTTTTATGTTCTCCTCAAGTGTCCAGAGTTTCCTCCTAGGACTTTGCCTAGCACAAAAGGAAAAGAGAGGAAACCCCATCAAATTTCCTTGTCAAGAACCAAAAACACTTAAAAAAAAAAAAAGGGGGGGGGCGCCTGGGTGGCTCAGTTGTTAAGCATCTGCCTTCGGCTCAGGTCATGATCTCAGGGTCCTGGGATCGAGTCCCACATCGGGCTCCCTGCTCGGCAGGAAGCCTGCTTCTCCCTCTCCCACTCCCCCTGCTTGTGTTCCCTCTCTCGCTGTGCCTCTCTCTGTCAAATAAATAAATAAAATCTTTAAAAAAAAAAAAAAAAAAGAACCAAAAACATTTCTTGAATGCAGCTGACCTTGGTCCCCAGGACCTATTGTGACTCAGTGAGAGACAAACTGAAGTTAAGAGTGGGGTATGCAGCTGTGTTCAAGCCACCACACTCAGGCAATCTCCCCACATACCCCATTGTCTAAACTCGGTATTTCTTTAAGCCACTCATAAAGATTTACTTTTGAGAAATTTCACCTGTCATACCCTTATTATTATGTTCACAATTCCTATGTCTTAAGGAGAAAAGCTGACTTAAAGTTTATTTTTTTAAATGTCTTTTTCCAATTGGATAAGAGTTCTAGATATGCAAGCAACTGAAAATATAATGTAATATACTTTTTCTGGGATTACTTATGGTGGAACTCCTCAAATTTAAGTATCTGAAACCTACAAAGTTAACGCACAGATGCCTCACAGAGTGTGATATCACTACAAAATTTTTCAGATTTTCTATCTTGATTTATTTACTCCCTTATTAATTCACTCAATAGATACTCTGAATACCACCTTTAAGCAAAAACTAAAACCAAACCAAACGAAAAACAAAAAACTATTCTAGACCCTAGGTATACAGAATTCTAGATCCTAGGTATACAGAATCTTGACCCTAGGTATACAGCCCTTTGGAAGAGTTATACATTACACAAATAAACACATAAATATAAGTATAAAATAAAAGTATAAAGATAATTTAAATTGTGATAAGTCTTAATGAAATTAAAAGGTCATTTGACAGAGAAACTTATCTTGCAAAAAAGTAAGCATTTAAATTGGGATCTAAAGGATAATCTAAAAAAAAATGTAAGAATATTTGCAAATCATGATCCCCTTTTACCTGAGGGCTAAATGCATATTTTATTATCATTGGTTTTATACTTGTTTACAAATGTGTTGTTGACAATTATGTAGAGAGAGAAATAGATGAATATAGATACCGATATGTATAATATACATGCATACATACATATATACAATAATATATATACACACATATTTATATATATATTATGTTGTTAAAATATATGTTTACATGGGGGCGCCTGGGTGGCTCAGTCGTTAAGCGTCTGCCTTCGGCTCAGGTCATGATCCTGGAGTCCCGGGATCGAGTCCCGCATCGGGCTCCCTGCTCGGCAGGGAGTCTGCTTCTGCCTCTGACCCTCCCCCCTCTCATGTGCTCTCTCTCTCTCATTCTCTCTCTCTCAAATAAATAAATAAAATCTTTAAAATATATATATATATGTTTACATGCATAAATATTTGTGGTTACAGCAAGGATTAAATCAAATAATATAAATAATAGCTAAAGTGCTTAAAACAGTGTCTAACACAGAGTAAACACCTTGTGGACATTTTAAATATAAACAGAGAAGTAATAATTTGTTATGGTTCAATTAGAAATAAAAGGTAAAAAATGAGAGGAATGCTGAAAATAAGCAAAGAAGTGCCTAAATGCCCATGAAAAATTTATAAAACATTTATTATCCTTTACAAAAAATTCCAACTTATGTGTATTTAAATGCATCACTCCATTTCATTTACCTAATGTGCAAATATCAGATAGTTTTTATGGAATAATATCTGGTAGAGCAAATAGGTGAGTGAAAATGCTGTCCTATGCACATTTCTAGTTATTTTTTTAAACATAACATGTAACCAGAAAGGTTTATAAATCTTTAGCATACAGCTTGATAAATCTGAAAAGTAAGCATATTTGTGGACCACTACCCAGGCAAGAAATAGAATATTAACAAAGTTTCAGAAGCCTCCCTCATGTTTCCTCCTACTCTTTATCTCCCAGTGGCTCCATTCTTCTGGCTTCTGTTACCATGGATTACCCTTGTCTGTTTCTGAGCAGCATGGGAGTGGAGTCATCCCGTAACTACTCTTTTGTGTCTACCTTTTTCGGCTTAGCATTAGGTCTGTGAGTTTCAACCATGTTGTTGCATATACAAAAAAAGCTCATTCATTTTCATTGCATGGTAGTATTCCATTATATGAATGTGTAAGAATTATTTATCCATTCTTTTGTTAATGATTATTTGGGTTGTTTACAGTTTGGTTGGGATTGCTCTAATGATTCACTATGAACATCTGTATGCATGTCTTCTGTTTCACATATGAAAGCAATTTTGTTGGATACTTTTGTCCATAGCATTGTATATCTTAAGTTTTAGTGAGCACTGCTAAAGATTTTTCCAAAGTGGTATGCCTTACTTATTTTTTAAATTAAGTGCTGAGAATTGATATGTAATCTTATAGAGAGGATCAGAAAGATATTATCTACTGCCAGACAAGATTCAACTTCTTTTGCCCCTTAATTTGAATGAGAGCAAATCAAGTTGAGTGGGGAGTTATTTTTAAATGGATACAGAGTTTTGGTTTTATAAGATAAAAAGAGTTATGGAGATGGATTTTGGTAATAGTTGCACACCGTTATGAATGCATTTAATACTATTGAACTGCACACATAAAAGTCTTATGATGGTAAATTTTATATTATGTGTATTTTACCACGACAAAAATAGTTATACTATTCTAGTTATCATGGATTAATGATGTTAAAGATATCAAAATACATAAAAGGAGTATTTAAATATAGTTAAAGCCAAGTATCTTCACAGATTTCATAGAGCTACATGCTTTGGTTCTTTATAAATGCTGTTTCATTATAATTTAACTGATACTTCTTTAGTCTTACTAAGTGTAAGTACTACTAAATGTAGACTTTTAGAGACTATAGTCACAGTATTAATATTACCTATAAAGACAACATTTACTGCTCATGGATAATCAGAATTGGATTTTCATTTTCACATTTTTAATATAAATATAATATACCAGAATTAAATATATTATTCTAAATTGTAATAGTAAACTTCAAGGGCTCTCATTACTGCAATAATATAGTGTTTAAAACTAAAATTAACATTGCTGACTGTAAAACACTTCCATAAACACTGTTTCATTTAATTCTCATAACCCTATAGGTTGAATGGTGTAGTATTGTCTTCCTAGTTTTATGGAAGAACAATGAAGGTTTATAGAGACTACTTGCTGTGTCCAAATGATACGGTTTATTAATCTAAGGTTGCAATTCAATCTCACTTCACTCTCCAGATTCTCAGATGGGCTCTCTTACTAACTAAAACCCACTGGAAAATTAAAGCATCCCAAATTAAAACATCTTTATGCAAATAACCCAACCCCCTCGGGTACCTCAAAATCAATAGGTATAAAACTGATCATCTTTCCTTAGTTCTATTTCCCATCACAGTTAATGGAAGGATGGTCTTGAGGGTCACATTGCCTCTAGTCTCCCTTTTGTTCATCATTGACATCATATCATATTTTTGTTCTCCAACTAGCTCTTTACCTTTGATTCTCTATCAGGATGAAGACAATGAGAAGTGACTTATCACTAGATTTATTAGTGTTCACTAGGATAAACCTATAATAACTGGAACTTTTCAGGGCCCAAAGAGGCACTATTAATAATGTTAGGAAAAAATAAAACTATCTGTGTCAGGCAGACCCAAATGTATGATCACTCTGTTGAGCATTGACTTGGCGTGGATTATGGTCCTGAAATACATTCATATTTGTCATTACCAATTCTGGATGGTTTGAAGACTTGGCAATAAGAGAAGAATCATAATGCTTAAGAATTTGAGACAATATATTAAGATCATCCTAGGTTTAGAAACTGGTTCTCCCATATAATAGCTGTGAAACTTTGAGCAAATACTAACTTCCTCGTATTGGTTTTCTGTTCTTGCTTGACAAACTTGCCCAAAATATCATGCCTTAAAACTAAAATCATCTATTGTAATTCACGCATTTTTAGGCCAGCTAGAATTCATTTGATTTAGACTGGCTTTAGCTGGAAATTCCTGTTTCAGCCTATAATAGCTAAGCAGCTCTGCTTCTCACTGCAGGTCTGTGTATCAGCTGGGGCAGCTCTGACCCTTTTTTTTTTTTTTTTTTTTAATTAATTTTGGACTAGCAGGCAAGTTAAGATGTGTACTTTATATTGCAATGGCAATAGTGCAAGAAGTGGAAACACACCAGTCCTTAAAAAGCCTAGACTTAAAATTTCACACATTCTATTTTCCAAAGCAAGTCATCCACAGTCAAAGAATAGAAAATATACTCCACCCCTTTGTTCAAAGAAACTGTCCCAAGACAAAGTTCATGGATGCAGGAAGTCTTAAAGAATTGGGGATAATGATACAATTTACCATTCAGTCTGAGACTCAGTTTCTTTACCTATAAAATGAGGATAATAATAGACCCTCGAAAGCTATATGTTGTATATATATAATGTAGCCCTTTAAGGGTAACTTGGCTACTATTTGTTGTAGTGTTTGAGATCATGTCCATACAGTATTTAGTAGTAGAAGTTTGAAACCAGGAAGCTATTTCTCGGTATTATGATGATGATGATGATGATGACGATGATGATGATGATGAGAGTAAGATGTGATGGTAAGGGTCATTTAGGGAAAACAACATCAAAAATTGCTTTTATCTTTTTTGGCCTTTCTGTGTTATTGGTAGAGATCAAGGAAAAATTGTGCCCAGAGCTCAATGTTCTTCATCAAAGGAGTTCCAAAATCCTAACATTTTATACTTAAAATTTTAGAAAAAATGATGTTTTATTCCTGTCTTCACATTTTTTGTGATTAAAATTTCATAGAAATTTGCATTTTTAGGACATTTGCTCTTCTGTTAATTTACTTTTGATGAAACAGGTAAAACTGTATCTAAAATGTAATTACAGAAACACCAAAAATTCAGAGAGCATTTAAGTAACCGAACAGAAAAGTGGACACAGTTTTATTCGGAATGCTGAAGTTTGAAGCATTTAACTTCATAGCTGAATTCATATAGATTTTTCATTTTTAGAATTGACTTAAGAAAATTCTACTCTGAATTACTAAATCGTGACACACATAAGATGCATTTAATTAATATGAATAATGTCAATATTTTCAGTCAAAGTATAATCTGCCATGGGGCTGGTAAATACAAATAGGGCTTATTTTCTCTTTTTCACTCATTACTTTGGTTTTGTTATATCCGGAGATATTCCAACTGCTTTTGTCTTCCTAATGTATACTTTAAATGGATTATTACCTTTTAAAAGTTAACTTCACTTGAAACAATGGTATTAAAACCACACTACAAAAAGTTACAAATGCATATATTTTCAATATAATCTGAATCATAGGTATGAGAAGTAATGAGACTGAGTGTCGATTTGTTGGAATGATTTAGCACTCTGTAGTGCCAGGTAATAATGTACCAGTAATTAATTAGGGAAAATATTTTTATCCTAATCTGCTGGTTGGCTGGTAGTTCATACCATATTGATGTACTCAAGTAAAGAAAATGGGGTGAGAGTTATCATCACTTTTGATTGATGAACCTCAAAAATGGTGGCCATGATTCCAAATGCCAGTTCTAATTAGTCTGAACATACGGTTCAGGTTAAATATATACTTTGAGAGTAGTAAAACTGTCTCTACTTTATTCTCTTTACCGGGGTTATTGCTCTTTATTATTTTTTAAATAATAAGACTACCTTTTTTTAGTCTAAGCTTGGACTAAAATATATTTCATTCATTTAAGAATGTTTTTTGAACCTCTACAATATGTGATGTATTACTTTTGGTGCTAGGATACTACAATAAATAAGGGACGAGGAAAAAAAAAGACCTGTCCAATCCAAAGGGAAGTGATACATGTAAAATAAAATAGCATACCTTGTTCATGAGACAGTGATAAATTCGATGGAGAAAAATAATGCAGGTTAGATATATTAGAAGAGTCAGTTTGCATGGTCACAGAGTTCTTCACTGAATAGGTGGGCTCTGAATAAAGACTTAAAAAAGAATGAAAAAGCACAGTCATATAAATACCTGGGACAGAAGTAT
>NW_023270447.1:28704938-28739663 GCF_011800145.1 Mirounga leonina
GATGGTGGTGGTGGTGATGGTGGTGGTGATGGTTGTCATGGTGGTGGTAACGGTGGTGCTGATGGTGGTGGTGGTGGTGGTGATGGTGGTGGTGGTGGTGGTGATGGTGGTGGTGGTGATATAGATAGTAGGGACTTTAGAGGCCACTATATTGTTTCTGCATGGGATAGAAAGCAATTGGAGGGCTTTAAGAAGAGGAACAGCATGATATGACTTCATTTCCAAAAGCTGACTCTGCCTTTTATATTAATGGTAGACTGCAGGGACAAGAATGTCAAGAAGGACACCAACTAGTGGTTAGTATGATGAACTGAGGTGACAAAAAAATCACAGCCTGAGGAGGGAGGTAGTAGTAGAGGCAGTGAGAAGTGGTCAGACACTGAGTATATTTTTAAGTAGATCCAATAAGACTTCCTCACACATTAGGTAGGGACTGTAGAAGAGAGAAGTTAAGTGTGAAATGAAGGCTTTGTTGGCCTCTGTTACTGGAAGGATGAGATAGATATTTCCTGATATGAGAGTAAATATGGAGAATCTGGATTTAGAGATTAACTTTGAAAGGTCATTAAGACACGGAGATGGGTGTGTCAAGTGCATAACTGGATACATATCCTGGAATCTGGAGGAGAGGTCTGTATAAAAAGTAAAAATGTGGGCCTAGCCAGTTAGAGCTAGTTCTTTAAAGTCACAGCAGTGTTATATCACCAGAAGAGTGAGTGCAGATGAGAGAAGAGGTGCAGGAACTGAACTCAGAGCAATCCAGTATTTCAAGATGAAGAGAAAGGAAGTAGCAAAGGAAACTAGTAGCAGTAGGAGAGGTGAAGATGTCAAGTGAATCCACATTCTGAAAGCCAAAAGAAGGCACTTCATATGTCAAATACTGCAGATACAACAAGTAAAATGAGAACCAAAAATTTCCCATTGGACTTTTAACACGTGATCACTGGTAAAATTATTAATAATATTTTCAACTGGAGTTGCCTGGATGAAAGCCTAATTAGAGAAGGTTCGAGAGAGACCAGGAAGACAATGCCTAGACACCGAATATAGACACCTACTATATTTCATCAGTTCTAAGATATGTATTATTTCATATTTTAAATCTCTGAAATTGGGATATATATTAAAATTAATACCATTTCCTGCTTATTACTACCTGGGCAGCTATTCTGATGCAGTTGTCGTTGACTGCGTATGCATGAGCTTTGTTAAAGTTGTTTAAATTTTCATTACTGCTACATAAATAAAAATTAAAAAGCTCTTACAATATACATAAAATAAAAATTCTAAGTGATATGAAAGCTTTGATCATAGCTTAATTAGCATTTTCCTTTCTCAGTGGTACAAACATTACTACAAGTTATAATCAATGTGACTCAAATATAATAAAAATGATTATCATGGAGTTTAGCCGTAAGAAGAAAAAAGAATAAGGAGATAGAAGATTATGAGGTCAAAGCAGGTTTGCTTATGGGATTTTATTTATTCAGGATGGTAAAAATTTGGAGGTGTTTGCATGCTGATGGGAATAAGCTCATGGAAAGCAAAAATTTGATACAGCATGATATACTTGAAGTATGTCTTCTCTATACTTCTGAATGTGAAAATATGGTTGCAATAGTGCTTATCTTTCAATGGTGTTTTGCTGAAATCATTTAAGATTTCCCCTTTGGAGTTCCTGGGTGGCTCAGTTGGTTAAGTGTCTGCCTTCGGCTCAGGTCATGATCCTCCCTTTCTCACACTCTCTCTCTCAAATAAATAAAATCTTAAATAAAAAAAAAAGATTATTTATTTATTTATTTATTTATTTGACAGAGAGAGAGCATGCATAAGCGGGGGAGGGGCAGAGAGAGAGAGGGAGAGGTGGACTCCTTATGGACCAGGGAGTCCGATGTGGGACTCGATCCCAGGACCCTGAGATCATGACCTGAACTGAAGGCAGAAGCTTAACTACTGAGCCACCCAGGTGCCCCAATAAATAAAATCTTAAAAAAAAAATCTCCCTTTTGTATTCACAAATTAGAGGTTGCTCTAAAATCCTCTGTATATAACAGATAAGAGGATCAAACCCAATGAAAACTATATTCTCATGTATTTGAGAAATATCAACCATTGAGAATAAATATTAACTTATAACACTTCTATAAAACTGCTTACATCTATACTCATTCAATCTTATATAATTGTTATAAATAAATTTAAAATATAAAAGGACTGCAAAAGTCAATACTTATGTTTCCTTTTTACTAGAGTAAATATTATCTTTAATTAGTATGCTGATTTTAGGGGCATCTGGGTGGCTTAGTCAGTTAAGCATCTGCCTTCTCCTTGGGTCATGATCTCAGGGTCCTGGGATCGAGCCCCACATCGGGCTCCTTGCTCCATGGGAAGCCTGCTTCTTCCTTTCTCACTCCCCCTGCTTGTGTTCCCTCTCTCGCTGTGTCTCTCTCTGTCAAATAAATAAATAAAATCTTTAAGAAAAAAAAGTATGCTGGGCGCCTGGGTGGCTCAGTTGTTAAGCGTCTGCCTTCGGCTCAGGTCATGATCCCAGGGTCCTGGGATCGAGTCCCACATCGGGCTCCCTGCTCAGCAGGAAGCCTGCTTCTCCCTCTCCCGCTCCCCCTGCTTGTGTTCCTGCTCTCGCTATCTCTCTCTCTGTCAAATAAATAAATAAAATCTTAAAAAATAAAGAAAAAAGTATGCTGATTTTATATACATACACTTATTTTACCTGAAAACCTCTATATTCTACTCAATGCACAGGTAATAAGGTGCTTTCCAACTTACAAACGGGCTTACATAAACCATAAAAAATGATAACACAAGTATTTCTAGAGAAATTAGTACTATTCAAACTGTGATAAATGGTATATATGACTTCCTATAATGCTCAACACTTGCAAAATAAGCATTATAAAATAATTGATTTTGCCAATAATGAGCTTGAAATAAATGTAGAGTCTATTTCTTTAGAATAACAATGGTATATAAGTGGTGGCTATGTCTTAGCTCAAATGTCTATGGGGTTCTTGATTTAGTAATTTATGGTTCCTGTGCATTGATCTATCTAATAGAGTTATTTTCCAATTTCTGTTGCAGGATAATCAAGTATTTCAGGAAAGTCTAATAGGTGTTTCAAAAAGTGTTCCACGGGGCGCCTGGGTGGCTCAGTTGGTAAGCGTCTGCCTTCGGCTCAGGTCATGATCCCAGGGTCCTGGGATCGAGCCCCGCATCGGGCTCCCTGCTCAGCAGGAAGCCTGCTTCTCCCTCCCCCACTCCCCCTGCTTGTGTTCCCTCTCTCGCTTTGTCTCTCTCTGCCAAATAAATAAATACAATCTTAAAAAAAAAGTGTTCCATATTTTATAATTAAAAAAAGGTATGAAAAGTACAGCTGATTGTGAAAAAAGTCATAATTGTAAAAGCCAGATATGGCATAATGTGTAATTTTTATTTAAAGAATAAATAAGATTAAAAATCTGGGCATAAATTCACATTCATGTTTTCTCTAATAACTATCATTTTAAGGTACATTGCTGATCTTTTGTTTTTTTCTTTTTCTTAGGGTTCTATTTTGACATTTTGTTCTTAATAAAATAACTATGATTTAATTTATTTCAAATAATATTTTTGATTGTTATAAAAATGTAAAAGATAAACATCACATTTTGACTATTCTTGGTGGCAATTAATCTGTGCTCATTTTTTTTGCCCTGTGTATCTTATCACATTAGGTATTTTATGAGAGCATGTTGTTGTCCTGCCAGTATACAACATACTATTAAATACTCTGTGCAAAATAAATTCAAGGAAATCTCTTGTTATTGACCCATGGTTGCTTAGAATCCTTCTGCTCATCAAGCTACATACTCCTTCAGGTTTACGTGGTTTGCCAAAGATCTTAATTGTCTGTAATGTTATTAGTTCCATGAGAAAACATGTTCTCATACTACTGTCGATATTGAGAGGACTACACATCCTTCTCCTCCTCCTCACTAGCTGTGTACGATGGATGCCATGGATGTAGTGCCAGAGAGGGCATAGGACAATGTTTAGAAATACAGATTCTAGAAGCCTGCATAGGCACCAATGGTGACTAGCTATGAGATCATAGGAGAGTCATTTGACTTCTCTCAGCTTCACTTTTTACAGCTGTAAAGTGAAAGAGTAGCATCGATATCATAGGCATTTGAGAGTTAAATAATAATGCATTGCTTGGCATACAGTTAATGTCTAGTAAATGTTGATAGAACAAATACAGAGATGATATAGTCATCTGGGGCATATATCACCTTATTCCCAAAATATTTAGATGACTAAAATTATTATGTTAATAATTTTATGGGTATGCTGAATATATATATATATATGTATATTCTGTGTGTATATTCATATAATTTATACATATATATAAATTGAGTTTGTTTTTAATACTCCTATTTCTAAAGAAAATTAAGAATTCCACTGTAGCTCTATGTGCACATTCACCATCACTAATCTAAAAATTATTGCTGACTACATTAAATTCTAGTATAAAAGCATATTTTACACAGAATTATTGAGATATATTATGAACAGTATAGTAATCTATTTTATGCATTTCTAGTGTGAGATGAGGTATATAATTTTCTCTTAATGACTCTACTTAGTGGGAAAAAAGAGTTTGGTTATAAATTCCCAAATAATTAAGGGCTTAAGTAAGCTACCTATGAAGTGTTCTTATTTGAATTTGAACAGTCACTCTGTATTACTTTGCTAAACTGTGCAGTTTTATATGATAAATGTATAGAGGCAGGTTTGTAATATACTAATGAAATTGAGTGTTAATGTTCTGCAATATGAAAACATGTGCCCACTAGAAAAAACATTCTGAAAAAGAAACATGTCATGTAAATGTTCTTGAAACTCAATGTTTTGCTACATAACTCAGGCAGCAACAAGGTCACGGCTATAAACACTTTCCTTCATTTCCATCAACTTGATATTGCTTCTGTTTTGTGCTTATTTGTTTTTTGCTTGTGGTTAGGCAGACTTTGGGATCTACAGCTGAGATTAGCAAAATCTTTGATTTTGTGAAGTTCACCAGGTACCCAGATGGTCATGTGCAAAGGAAATTTCACACAAATGACTTAGGCATCTTTGTGCTGGATCTGTGATAATACTTTAACTACACTGTGTGTGTGTGTCCTCTGCCTGCCTCACTCAACCTCCTTCTTGGAGAGAGGGCTTTTAGAAGTCACCCCCTTTCTTTCACCTAGGTTCATTGTATTATTTTGCCCAAACCTTAGTAGGTCCAGGGCCTCTCTTGGATTCTAACAAATAGGGAAATTCTAAGTCAATATTTAATTAGAGCTACAATTTACTGAGCATCAAACATACCAGTTTATATATTTATTCTCAATCCTTAAAAAAATCCCAGAAGATAGTTACAATTATCTCCCTTCTTATACATGTTGAAATTAAGATGACCAGCCAAAACCGTAGAGCTGGCATTTTCCATGTTTGGACTACAAATTCAGTTGTACTTGGCTCTGAAGATTATCCAGGATTCAATGCTGGCTTGATGGGTAATCTGAGAAGTTAATTTCTACAAAATAATAACTAATAAGGACCTCACAAAATGACTCTCTCAGATCATAGTTTTACTTTTTTTTAGGGCAACCAATTGTCTAAGCAGAGAATATGACCATGGCCTACAGTACAAAGCTAAATAAAGAAAAGTGTTTAAATCATCTACCTGAAGTCCACTAATTTATGAGTAGATGTAAAAAAAAACAAAAACAAAAACAAAACAAAACAAAACACCCCAAACTGGGCATATTTATAAATGCAACAACTACCAGAAACGGTGTACCTGAGATTCAAATACTTTGACCAAATAAGAATTAGCAAGGGGGGCGCCTGGGTGGCTCAGTCGTTAAGCGTCTGCCTTCGGCTCAGGTCATGATCCCAGGGTCCTGGGATCAAGCCCCGCATCGGGCTCCCTGCTCCACCGGAGGCCTGCTTCTCCCTCTCCCACTCCCCCTGCTTGTGTTCCCTTTCTCGCTGTGTCTCTGTCAAATAAATAAAATCTTAAAAAAAAAAAAAAAAAAAAAGAATTAGCAGGGGTTTTAGATCAGTTGGTTGGTGTTGATTTTTATTTTTTAAATGCAGAATGGAGAGGATAACTTTTAAAGGAGACTTACATTGCTTGACACAAACAAAATCATAATGAGAGAGAATAATCACTGACCTTGAAAGCAAAGTTATGGCTTATTTACTGGGGCATGTGTTTGTTGGTGAATTCGTGCTTCAATTTCTTTTCAGAAATACAGGTATTTTATTTTTGAAGTCCTTTGAAATTAAATTTAAGAGTTTATAAAAAATTGTCATAATCTTATATTAGATTTTTAATAGTACAATTCAGTGAAGCATCTTTAATTTTTTTTTGTACCTTCTGAACAATCAGCTGGCTTGTTTCTATGACTCAAGAGCAACTTAGCCATCATTCATCAGGAGTAAGATAAATTGATCAAGATGTTTTTGCTATTACTTTCAGGTTAAAATAAATTTCAGGTTACAAGGTGCTAAGCTCTAACCTAGACATAAACAAGCAGTGTGGTTCTACCACAGATTTCATCACTCAAACTGAGTCAATACGGTTAGTGTAATAAGTTTTACTAAATGTCCAGGACTTGGAATATAAAATACTTAACTATCTTAAGGTATATTGTTTTATTAACTTCCCTTATCTAGTAATACAAGCGGAAACTCCAATCATACATTCAAAAATCATTAAAATATATAGTGCAATAAAAGAAAAACAGTCTTTATTCTGATTTCCACTTAATATACCCAGAACATTTCCAATGATTTGAAAGCATCCACAGTTGAATTTGTTGAGACAGTTCAATTCAAGTAAATGGAGTTCATTAGAGAGAAGTGGAGAGTTATGACTCTGGTGTACATTTCTATCTCCCTAAAAATTTCACCTTCTAAACTTATATATTCAATTTCCATGTAAAACTAAAATATGTTCCTACACAACAAGCTCAAGCATTTTACTTTTATTATTTCACTTCTTTTTTTTTTAAAGATTTTATTTATTTATTTGAGATAGAATGAGAAAGAGAGAGAGAGCACATGAGAGGGGGGAGGGTCAGAGGGAGAAGCAGACTCCCTGCTGAGCAGGGAGCCTGATGCGGGACTCAATCCCGGGACTCCAGGATCATGACCTGAGCCGAGGGCAGTCGCTTAACCAACTGAGCCACCCAGGCGCCCTATTATTTCACTTCTTAAAAAACTGAAATCTCTGGTTAAGATTTCTTCAGTGACATTTTTAATATTGAATAAATCAAATCCCTAGTCTCCAGAGCATTGTATGTCTTATATTTTGAAGTTGTGCCATATAAACAAATTGTTTTTCTAATCCTTTTGTATTTTTTAAAGTATATGAAAAGTTTAACCTAATTTGACCAACATCATCAAATTTTTATTTCCTAACTCTCATTTTATCTGCAAGCAAAACTCAATTTCCAAAGATATGGATTGTTACTTATGTAACTGGATTATGGACTACAAATCAATACATTTGATATTATTACAGTTAACGTTTCAGAAAATTGTGTCACAAACGGCACTATGCATTAGTCTTATTTTTATTCTTTTTAATAATTCAACTTTAGTTCTAATATCATATTTTTATTTTGAAGTAATTTTTCTAAGTAGAAGGAAATGACATGGTGAATTGTAATGTAACAAATCACACAAAATAATTTATCTACCTGGCTAAGTTATTTTTTTTGTCCAGTATTAGTTTTTATAATGTCAATATTCATATCCCCTCCAAAAAATGAAGACTCGTTTTAAGAACTGTTTTATTTCACTTACATACAAGGGTCAGAAATGATTTTTTAATTTAAATTCAATTAGCCAACTTATAGTACATCATTAGTTTCAGATGCAGTGTTCAATAATTTATCAGTTTTGAAATGATTCTTAAAGAAGGATTAAAGAAGGAGTCACTAAGTTAGATAATTAATTGTAATTTCTTATTAAGCACTCCTACATACATTATCTCATTAAAACAACTCTATGGGGTAGGTAATAACATTACCATTTTATGGATTATGAAAGGGAGTCTCACAGGCTTGCCCAAGCCAACACCTTACATCTAGCAGATCTGAGGTCCAAACATATTCATCTGACTAAAGGAATAATATTTCTTCCACTGTATTAAACAACTAAGAGCCAACATTTATTGTGCACATGTTGTTTGCTTAGTTGTAAAGGCTTTGGGGTCTTAAATCAAACCTCATCCTCTCTCTCCCTTTCTTGCTCTCCTCCCCCCTTTCTCTTTCTTGCACACACGAGTGCACACACACACACACACACGAATACTATTTTACAGATGAAATTAAGCCACAGGGAAATTAAATAGCTAACTTGTTGCTATAGCTAATAACCTAGTATGTGGCAAAACTAAAAGCAAATTGTACAGCATAGTACTTCAAGGTCAGGCTATGGAGGAAAAAATGCCTGAACTCTGTGATTTACCATATGATTCCTATTTAGTGTTCTGAGGGCAGCAGTCAGTGTTTCAAAAGTGCTTGTCTGGTGGTTTAGCTAATTGTCTCTATTTTTTTGTAATTATATTGAGTCTCCCTTTCTAGTTTATTGACTGTGATTTACTATATTGATTCTTCCCCCATATTTTAATTTTTTTTTTACATTTCATTAGGTTCTGGTCATCTCTTTATTAGTAGTTTTCTATCTCAATCTTTGGTTTTAATCAGGTAATTTTCTAACTACTAGAGTTGACACATAGCAGACCTGCATTTAGATATTCTTGTCTTTTCTTACACTAAAAGTGTTTCCTAATCACAAGGAACATTTTCCAGGATAGATCACAAGGTAGTCCACAAAACAAGTCTTACCAATTTTAAGAAGATTGAAATCATATCAAATACCTTTTCCAACCAAAATGGAACAAAAGTAGAATTCAATGGCTAAGGAAAAGTGAAAAGTTTACAAATGTGTGGAAATTAAACACACTCTTGAACAATGATTGGGTCAAAGAAAAACTCAAAAAGGAAATTAGAGTATTGTGAGTCAGATAAAAATGAAAACACAATATACCAAAATACATGGGATTCAGAAAAAGCAGTTCTAAGAGAAAATTTTATAGTAGGAAGCAGCTACAAGAAAGATCTTAAATCAAAAATCTTTACATCTCAAGGAACTAGAACAAAATAAGCCCAAAGTAGAATATTGCAGAAGGAAGGGAGTATTAAAGATTAGAGTAGAAATAAATGAAATAGATAATAGAAAACACCAATAAAAGTAAGATTTGATTGATTGACAAAATGAAGAAAACTGGCAAACCCTTAGCTAGCCTAAAAAAAAAAAGAGAGAGAGAGAGAGAGAAGACTCAAACAAAAACAGAACAAGAGAGGGGAGACATTATATTTATGTCCCAGAAATAAAAAGAATCCTGAGACTACTCTAAACAATTATATCCCAACAAATTGATTAATCTAGAAGAAATGGATAAATCACTAGAAACATACAACCCACAGGGACTGAATCATGAAGAAATAAACAACCTGAACAGATATATCATTAATTGAAAACAGAAATATACATGTCATTTGTCATATGTTATTGTTCATACATGATAAGTCATATTTTTCCTACACTATTTTCCTCTAAATTAGAGAACTTATATATATAACATATATAATATATATTGTATATCAATATACATGTATATATAAACATATATATATTTTTATATATAAAACAGTTTTTAAATTATAGATTCTATTTTTATTTGTTTGACAAATGTCCCTGTTCTTTAAAGCTATAATGGAATCAGAACTCTCCTCTTAATACTCACCCTTTTTGTTCTTTCCTGATAACTTCTGGAACTTTCCTAATAACTTCTAGATTTTGTCTTTTAACTCACTAGACTTTTCTTTTATAGTGGGCAGATGGATTATCTCTCCCAGTTCTTTGCCCCCTCCCTATAATTGAATTTGACATCCACATCCTTTTCAAGTGGCTTTGCCATGCTTGCCTCTATAATAGGCAAAATTTATAACACAGTCATACTAGCTTTCAGTTTAGCCTAGAAATTTTCTTTAGCCATAAGAATGTGAGTAGATGTGAAATAAGCAGAGTGGAACTGAACTTGCTTTTTTTGACTTGTTCTCTTGTGATTCTACCAACTACATTAAGAATAGTCTAGAATTAGCATATGTGAGAAAAATAAATTTCAATTGCTTTTAGCCTAAAATTCTGATATTTTTTTAAAAGTATATCTGATAATGCTTAACACACCAATTAAGTTATTTTATAATTACCTCTTTATATAAAATATTTAACACATACAAAAAGTGTTTATATTATAAAATATAACGAGATGGTCACTATCGGTGAACTCACTACCCCATTTAAGAAATAATTCATTGCCAAAGCCACTGAAACTCCCTATTTGCTCCTTCCTGATAACTTTGTTTCTCCTCTATTCTGGATTTTGTGTTTATCATTCTATTGCTTAACTATAGAATGCCATATATATATATGATGTATTTTATATACGAATATGGCTCTACACAATCTTTAGACTTAACTATATTACTGTGAGTACACTTCTTAGATTTTATTCACAGACTTATGATCAATTGATCTTTTTTGACAGTAGTTGTATTGGTTGCTGCGTGTAGCTCTAAAAGCCATCAATCTCCTTTCTATTCTCTGTATTGAAATGTGGAAAGAAAACTAATTCATTAGCCTCAACATGCCTAGAATAAGTAGCCAAAAAAAAAATCTTTTATTTTTTTTTGTTATAAATTAAAGACTCTCCTTAAAGTGTTGTTCTTTTGATATCAGGATTTAGGATTTTAATTGCCTAACTGATTATAATTACAGACATTTGTTCCATTATGCTCATGAATGATGAATGAGTAAAAAGGCAGTCTATTGAATTCATATTTTTCTAATCTATTTTTAAATTAGAAAACTCTGAGGCAGTAATTTAGAGTAACAAAGCAAAGATTGTTTTATGGTCTCAGACTTCTCTTTTACTTAATTAAAATTGCTTTAAAAATAATTGTTGGGAATAAGGTGTTTTCTTTAACAGGATATTAGAACATAACACCTTACTGAGCATGCTTTTGAAAGAAGTAATGCTATTTTTCTCAAAATTATAAGGGGAACTTTGCATATAGGATGTACATTTCCAAAGATGATGTATACATTATTTTTCTTTGTTCAATAGTAATGTAAATATATAGTTTGATTTCAGGGTTTTGGTAGATGGAACATGTCAACTAGAATCAAAATGAAATTTATTTTGTGAGACAAAGTTTTCTTTCTTCTTCTTTTTAACTTAAAGAATAATCACATCATATTACCAAATTAATTTCATCAACATGTTCTCTTTTAATTACAACATATAGTGTATGTTTAATCACAATATATACCATATGTGTTATATGTTATAGTATATAACATACATGTTTTGTAAAGAAACATGTCTTAATTACAACATGTAAATATTAGAACACATATCCCAGATGATGATGGTCCTTATTGTATTTGCATTGAAATAAGAATGTTCAATTGATTAAGAGCAGTTCAGTGTTTTTTTTTGCTAGTTTTAGAATGCCTTTTTGCCCTAATTATTGGTGGCACTTTAGTGTGTGTGCTCCACAGCTTAGCATCAGCCGCAGAGAAGATGGTAATGAACACAATTTAAAACATGAAACTTGCAAATACCCTTTGAAAGGGAGTACGGATTCATCATTGCTTGTTACTTTATTTGGACCTTCTTTGGGTTTTCATTTCAGGTAGTACTACAAGATACAGGGATGTTCAAAAATATTTATTACCTTATTAAGGTAAACTGTCTTCCCTGCCGGTGGATGATATTTTCTAGAAAAAATACAAAATCCTATAAACTTCACGGTTGGAGTCCTGCCACTTTTTAGCTGACAACACTGTAACCATTACTTTCATTCTAATTTTAAGGACAGTAGTAGCAACACTTCAATTAACCAATTAATCAAAATAATATTCAAGTTTCTGCACATCTAGTTCGTAAAGACTCTCCCTACTGCACATTATTTCAAATGAATGCCACCTCCCGCTATGGTGGGTGTTCGGCTGTCCTAGAAAAGCACAGTAGTGAGCTCCTTTCATTGCAGTGAAAAAAGTTAACAACACTGACACTTAAGTGACCATAATTAGTCCATTGAGATGGATGTGGGAACTTTGTACCTCCCTAGTGTCATTGTCACAGACTTATGACACCCTCTAAATTGCAGTAGTTCATTGGTTCATTTTCCAAATGGCTTTCTCATTTAGAATGCCTAGAAGCCCAATTTTTTTTTTAAGAAATAAAGGTATTGGATACTTTAGAAAACAGCCTCAATCGAAGGAAGTCTAAAGGGAGACCTTATGCCTTTCAAATTGCCATGTATTTTCTTAGTGTTTGTATGAGAAAGATACATCAAATGACCATATAGAAAAACTAAATCCTTGTAATTGATGACATTAAATATTTAGCAGAGCAAATGTGAAAGTTTAGAGATGAGTTTTCATGAATACAAGTTAAAAACCTTAAAAGAGTAAAAAGAATCAAGTTCTGCCCTATTCAAACCAGTTCTTCCAGAAGTTTAAAAACAGACTGTTTATAGTAACATTCATATAAAAAACAATTACACACCATCATTTTTTTCTCTGCTACTATACAAAGGCATTAAAATAAAATTGGCATGTTAGTTATTGCATGATATGTCACCTGAAAACATATTTTATGTCCTATTATTATTATAAGCTTAGTTTCATAAAGCATGTTAAACTTTTGGAGAGCGCACAAGCAAGGGGAGAGGCAGACAGAGGGAGAGGGAGAAGCAGGCTCCCCACTAAGTAGAGAGCCCGACCTGGGGCTTGATTCCAGGACCTTAGGATCATGATCTAAGCCAAAAGTAGAAGCTTAACCAACTAAGCCATCCAGGCACCCCAAATAGCCTATTTTTAAAATGCAAATGTTTTTAAAAACTGCTTTAGATAAATTTCATTTAAAAATTAGGGAATTCAAAGTAAACTATTAGCAAATATGCCCAAAAATTCATTAGCAAATTCTTGTGACTATACAGGAAAACAAAAAGCAGAAAAAAGGAAGAGACAGAATTGTAGCACACTATAAGTATGAAAGGAGTGAAATATTGACTAACATAATTACATTTCTCAACTGTTCACTTTCTCCTTTGAGCCAGCATGGAAAGCAAAAAAGCTATTAGAAATCAAAAGAGGGCACCTGGATGGCTCAGTCAGTTAAGTGTCTGCCTTTGATTTAGGTGATGATCCCAGGGTCCTGGGATTAAGTCCTACATCTGGTTCCCTGCTCGTCAGGGAGTCAGCTTCTCCCTCTGCCCCTCCCCCCTGCTCTGATCTCTCTCTCTCTCTCACACACACTCTCTTTTAAATAAATAAATGAAATCTTAAAAAAAAAAAAAGAAATCAGAAGAGTTGCCCATAAAGTGAAGAAATGGGTAAATTCCTCAATTTTCCAAAGCAGTGATATTATTATTTGTAAGGACTCCACAAGTTACTACAGGTACCCAAAAGTTTTAGATAGATTCAAGAACACAATATCAGACTCATACTTTCAGAATTTGTTGCTTTGTATCACAAGGACACTTTCATATGGAGCTGATTGGAGAGATCCTGGGACCCAAACAATGTCATCAGAGATCACTTTCTCCATCTCTCATCTTGTGTATCTCTGAATATAATCTTCTGACTACAGTAAATTTCTACCTCTTGGAAAAGATAACTACCATCACTCTCAAATTAGTCACCCCAGTAAGGATGCATGCTGTTTGTTACCTCAGTAACCTCAAAAGAAAGAGATAATAGTTTCATTTATTTATTTATTTAAAGGTTTTATTTATTTATTTGAAAGAGAGCAAGAGAGAGAGAGCAAGCATGAGCAGTGGGAACCAGATGAAAACAACCCACCTGGACTAGCCCGGAATTGGGCTCCTATCATTGTTGAACTGATCCCAGGAGCCCAAGCTCAGAGGAAAAGGCAATACCCCCTTTCCACAAGAAGCTAAGATCAGCATCCAAGAACATTTGGCCAAACTCAAAGAAGCAGGTATTCTAGTCGAGTGCCAGTCAGCCTGGAATACCCCACTCCTGCAGGTCAAGAAGCCAGGAGGCGGATACCGACCAGTTCAAGACCTGCGGGCCATCAACAAGGTGATCATCTCTCTGCACCCGGTGGTCCCGAATCCATATATCCTCCTTGGCCAAATCCCAGGGTTGGCCAGATGGTTCACTTGCCTAGATTAGCTCCCCAGAGCCTGCCACTATTTGCCTTTGAATGGTCTGAACCTGATACAGGGAACCAGATGCAACTGACTTGGACGCGCCTCCTGCAGGCATTTAAACACTCACCAACCCTCTTTGGGGAAGCGCTGGCCACAGACCTCACCAGCTTCCCAAGAAAGGCCACACAATGCACCCTCCTCCAGTATGTAGATGACCTCCTCCTTGCCAGTGACACACAAGAAAACTGCACAAAAGCACAAAGGCCCTCCTACAGCTCCTGTCCTCATGGAAGAAGACACAAATCTGCCAACAACAGGTCTGATACCTTTGTTTCCTCCTCACCCAAGGGAAAAGAGAACTAGGGCTAGAGAAGAAAAAGGTCATCATCTCCCTGTCACAGCCCCAGACAAAAAGGGGCCTATGAGAATTCCTGGGGGCTGCAGGATTCTGCCACGTCTGGATCCCTGGGTTCTCGGCAATAGCAAGACCCCTTTATGATCTCTTAGGGGGACCAGATCCAGAACCCCCTGCCTGGACTGAGGAAGCAAAAGCCTCTTTCACAGAGATAAAGTCCACCCTGGGGAGGGCTCCAGCCCTGGGCCCACCAGATGTAGAAAAACCCTTCAATCTCTTTGTGCATGAAAAGTAAAAAATAGTGCTCGGGGTACTCACCCAGACTGTTGGACCCTGGCAATGGCTAGTTGCTTACCTGTCAAAGAAGCTGGACCCCATGGCAGCGGGATGGCCACTGTGCCTCAGGGCACATCAGTCAGCTGCCAGCACTATGCCGATCAACGAGTGAACAATGCATAACGTGTGCTAAAAATAATGCTCAGTCTGCACCACGGCCCCTACCAGATGTCCAGAGGATGGGAGCAACCCCCTTCAAAGATCTAGAGGTAGACTTCATGGATGTGCAGCCAAGCAGGGGGTTCAGATATCTCCTAGTAATAGTATGCACATACTCTGGGTGGGTTGAAGCCTTTCCGACCAGGACAGAGCAAAGCCGGGAAGTAGCTAAAGTCCTCTTGTGGGAGATCGTGCCCTGGTTCGACCTGCCATTAACAATCCATAGTGACAATGGACCCGCATTTGTGGCAGACATTGTACAGGTCTTGACCAGATCTCTCAACAGCACCTGGAGACTCCACACTGCCTACCAGCCCCAAAGTTCAGGGAAAGTAGAGCGAATGAATCACACCCTCAAGGGAACCTTAGCAAAGTTTTGTCAGGAGACTAACCTCCCATGGCTGGATCTGCTACCCCTAGCTCTCCTGCGTGCTCACTGCACGCCCGGGACATCAGGTTTCTCCCCATTCGAATTAATATATGGATGGCCTCCCCCATGCTTGGGAAGTCTTCCAGGAAACTTGCATCAGGTTGGAGATAAAGGGATAAAGGAGTAGCTTCAGGCCCTGGGGGCCACCCTAAATAAATTACAGAAGTACACTATTGAGAGGGCCCCAATCTCCATAGGGTCTCAGGGACACTCTTTCCAGACAGGGGACTCAGTTTGGGTCAAAGATTAGAAGAAAGACCCCCTCAAACCACAGTGGACAGGGCCCTACACTGTTGTTCTAACCGCCCCTACTGCCCTCAAGGTCTCAGGTGTCACCCTGTGGGTCCACCACTCCAGAGTGAAGAAAGCTCATCATTTGGACAAGGAACCACACCAGTGGAGAGTCCAGCCAGACTTCACGAATCCACTCTGGCTTCACCTTCAACGAGACCCAATGACTGATGGACACCTGCTCACATGGTCCCTGGCTCTCATCAGTGTGATTTCCCTCATCTTGGGAGTCAGACTCTACACTGTTGCCCCTCCTGACTGGACTTTCCACCAGAGGCTTACTATTGTCATTGCTTATTAGGTGTCCCTAGGGTGTATTACTGCACTTACTTGTCCACAGATTTCATCTGTTGACGGGTTACCCATGATGGCTCCCTCTACCCAAGGTTATAGATTCCACTTTTACTGGCCCTCTGCTGTCTATTACTGAGCACATTTCACCATGGTTTTCCTGGCCCCAGTCAGTCCTGGTCTTTTGCAACCTGGTGTGCTGTTCCTCCTCACTGCCTCTAGCTTGCCCGCCCAGGCAAGGAGGACAAATTCTCTATCACCATTACTGGCAAATGGACTTTCTAGCTTATTCCCCTCAATCCCGCACCAGTGCCCCTACTGACTTCTTCCACCTGGGATGGGCACACACCAAAGGTTAACCTCCATTTTGATGGATGCCAGCTTCTTGATACCTCCTGGGAACCTCATAGATGGTGTTCCTACCATGGCCTTCACTCTGGTTACCGGCTGGTAGATATCTACATCTGTGGGGGCCCTACACCTCAACAGCCAAACTCCTGCCCTCAGTTCTGCTCTCAAGCCTGGGGATATGAGTCATATGGCTGAGAATGGAAGGACCGTCCACCAGGTGGCACCTCAAACAGCGCAGTGACATCTGGATTTCCTTGTCATGCAAAGCCACCCCATCTTCTTGCCCTAACAATCACTGTATACCACTCACCCTCTCAGTCTTAGAACCCAATGCCACATCATGGGCTACAGGAATCATTCTCCTGTTGGGCCAATATCACCCTATGGGGACTGATCCCATGGCCAAATTTATGATTAAGTCCATGTTCACTCCAAGCCTTACAGTCAACCCCCAGAGTCAGACAGAAAATAACTCGCCCTGGTGTATGCCTGGGTTCCCCATCCACACACAACAAGCATCTATAGCTCAACTGTTAGGTATGATTAATGCCTCCCACCAAGCGCTTAACCACTCAAATCCATCCCTAGCGTCTGACTGCTGGATCTGTATGAAGTCCGGTGCCGTCCAATACCTAAGTGTCATCCTCTACCAATCTACTACGTCACCTCCCACCTCGGCATCGGGGACCTCAGATTATCCCTTTCTGGCTCTGGTACTGCTGTATGGCAACTCTTCCTCTTCCATCATGGGCCACAGTTGGGTCTGTGCACCTAACAACACTTTTCTGACTTGTGATCAAGGTGTATACATCTGCCTCAGCCCACGCGATCAATCATGCACGCTTGTCAGTCTCTTACCGGATCTTTCAGTCCTCCCTGGTAGCGATGCCCCACTCATATGGAGACCCCCTAGCCGCCCTCGACAATCCCCCGCAGCCATCCCTCTTATCATGAGCCTGCTGGCCACATCAGATGTGGCCCTCAGCGCCACTGGCATCAGGATTTCTCAGGTTCACTATGAGGGGTTAACTCAACAACTCACGGCGGATTTTTCCGCCTTCACTCAGTCGGCCCTGGCACTGCAGTGCCAACTAGATTCACTGGCCTCAGTGGTCCTCCAAAACAGGCACTGGCTTGACTTGTCACAGCCACGCAAGGGGGGGCTCTGCCTCTTCTTACAGGAGGAATGTTGTTTCTATGCTAATGAGTCGGGGGTGGTCCAAGAAACTCTGACCCAATTATAGGAACAAGTACATCGCTGGTGGGAAACACTCCAGCGGACAACTTGGTGGGATACCCTCTCACAGTGGTTCCCTTGGTTTGACCCCCTCGTCAGCCCACTCCTATTGCTTCTCCTCATAGTAGCATTTGGTCCTTATATTCTTAATGCCCTTACTAGGTTTATCACTACTCAAATTGCTAAAATCAGACTCCAGTTATTCCTTACTCACTATCACCCCTTAGAAGATGAAAATGATGCCCTCTAAACTAGGTGTTTAAAGGGGCATCAAAGGGGGGAATGATAAGGAAAATCTGTGTCCTAAGATGGCTGATGGAGCCAGTGAGAGGGTCCAGTCCTTGCCCCAGGGCTCTTCTGGGTTCTTCTCCCTGCCCCGCTTTGCTCACATGCCAAAAGTGCCAAGGATGCTGAAGTAGAAGTGTATAAATTGCCCCCTTTGTTTGTGCTCGGGGCTCAGACCTTTGGAGATCACTCTCCTCTGAGCCTGCCAGCATTAAATAAACCTCCTATCCTCCAAGATCTCTGGGTGCCACTTGGTTCTTCCGTCGGGCAATCCAGTCCAGGTTCCATAACACTGCTACTTGCTTTTTTAGCTTAGAGATTCATGCATGTTTTTGTACAGCTGTAGTTCTTACATTGTCACTATGGCACTATAGAGTGTATTTTATGTATTTACTCTTCTACTAATGGAAATGTGTTTTCTAATTTTGTGTATGACTATTTGCACAAATACAAGTTTATTTTTACAGTCTTGGTTCTCAAAATATATTATGCTGCCTGACCAACAACATCATCCAGGAGCCTGTTAGATATGCAAATTCTCCATCCCTACTCCATACCTGGCAAAATGAGAAAGTCTGGGGGACAGTAGGGCCAGCAGTCTTTAAGCAATCTGTGCAGGTGAATCTGATGCACATTCAATTGCAAAAACCACCAGCATAGAGTACATGTGAAGGAAAGGAATCACTGAGTCATAGTTCTTAAATCTTTAAGCTTACCAGATAACCCTACATTGTTTTCTAAAATGCTGACACCGATTACCAGTTTCACCAACAGTTATATGAGCTCCCATTGTTCCAATTCTTCAAAACACCTGCAATTGTAGGATTTTTCAAAAAATTTGCCAGTGTAGTAAGTGTGAAATGATATCTCATTGTAAATTTAATTTGCTTTTCCATAGCTTAAGTGATCGTTGTGCATATTTTTTCTGATTTTATGAGATATTTGCACTTCTTCTTCTATGACCTTCTTATAGCTTCCATTTTAAAATCTCTCTCTTTTTAAAGATTTTATTTTATTTTTTGTCAGAGAGAGAGAGAGAGTGAGTGAGAGTGGCAGGCAGAGGGAGAAGCAGGCTCCCCATTGAACAAGGAGCCCGATTTGGGATTGGTGGATGATTTTTTTAATAAAATGTTTTTGCTTTTTTTTCTTCTTTTATTGTAATTGCAGTATATCTCTATAGTAATCATTTCTTGGTTAAATGTGTGGCCAGTATTGTATCACGTGTATAGCTTGTCTTTTAGTCCTTTATACTATATCTTTTCTTTCATTAGTTTTTCATTTCAATAGAGTTGAACTCGACATCTCCTTCTCTTATGGTTTGCACAAAATTCTTTAAGGGTTTTACTTTTACTCCAGTTATCATACAGTGTAATATTAGTTTCATTTGTACAATATGGTAATTCAACACTACCATACAACAACCGGTGCTCAACACATAAGCGCACTCCTAAATCCACATCACCTTTTTAACCCATCCCCCACCTACCTCCCTTCTGGTAATCATCCGTTTATTCTCTATAGTTAAGAGTCTGTCTTATGGTTTGCCTCTCTCTCTTTTCTTTTTCCTAATCCCCTTGGTCATTAGTATTGTTTCTCAAATTCCACCTATGAGTGAAATCATATGGCATTTGTGTTTCTCTGGCTTAATTCACTTAGCATCATACTTTCTAGCCCCATCCAGGTCATTGCAAATGCCAAGATTTCATACTTTTTTTTATGGTTGAGTAATATTCCATTGTCTGTGTGTGTGTGTGCATGTGTATACCTCCTACCTTTTTTCTTTTTTCCCCTCACATCTAGAGTTAGGGTTGGGATAGGCTTAGGGAAATATTTTTTTTTCTTTTTTAAGTAGGTTCCATGCCCAGCATGGAGCCCAGTGTAGGGCTTGAACTCATGACCCTGAGATCAAGACCTGAGCTGAGATCAAGAGTCCAATGCTTAATTCAGGTGCCCCAGAAAGAATTTTTATCTTGTTTAGAAAACTCTTCTTTGGGGACATGACAATATTCTATACTTTTTTATCTAAGAATAAATTTCAAATTTTAATTTTTTTAATTTTTCATCTCCCTGAAATTATTTTTATGAGTGCCAAGTAGTGATCCATTTTCCTTCCATAAAGATAACCAATTGTTCCAGAAAACTTTATTCAATAGCTTAGCAGTCTCTAGTAATCTTCAACGGTACATCTCTTATATGCCAAATTTCTGCATATATGTGAATTTTTAAAAAGATTTCTATTACCTTTCCATTGCTTAATACTTCAGTATTTCCTACAGTCTCTTGCTTCCTTAAAATAACTGTATACTAAGCCATAATACTATAATTTATATTACTCCACCATATTTTTTTCATCAGGAGCTTCTTGGTGACTTATGACTACAGTCACACACACACACACACACACACACACACATGATTTTATTTAGTTGGGCATTGAGCATATAGATAATGGGAGAATTGGCATCTTCATGATACTGATATTTTTATCCATGAGTATGGTATTATATCTTTCCATTAATGTCTTTCTTAATATCTTATTGTAGAGTTTCATAATTTTCTCCATAAAAGTAAAGCACATTTGTGATTTACTACTGGGTTCTTTATATATATATATATATATTTTTTATTGCTCTAATAGCTATCATCTTTTCCTGAAGTAAAAGAACTCTTTTTTACCAATGTCTGTAAAAACAGTTGTCCTTAGGTTTTGGCATTTTACTCAGTGATGTTAATATATTCTCAAATAACTCTAGTACTTTATGTAAATTATTTTCAAGTTTTAATGTAGACATGTTTTTCTTTTTTAAAAAAAGTCTTGGTAGTTTTTGTTTTTATTATTTGTCTTATTGTACTGACCAGGACCTCCAATACCATTTTGAAGAGAAGTAGTAATAGTTATATTTTTTTCATATACATTTTTGTTGAAGTCATCTTTTCAGGTTTTGGAGATTTATTCTCAGAGTGTCATAAAGTGTTTTTTAAAACATATGGTTGATCTTACACTTTTTTTGTTACATCTATTACTATAATCATATTTTTCATTGTTAGTGTCCTAATGTAATGAATAATCTATGTAGATTCTCTAATCTTAACTTATAGTAGCATTCCTGGTGTAAACCCACCGTCACCATTATATATAGCAATTTTTATACACTGGTGATTCTATGTCCTAATATTTTTAATATGCATCCATGCTCATAAGTCAGATTAGCCTGTAAATGTTCCATTTTCATGAACATTTTCTTTTGTCTGATTTTAAATGAATTGAGACTAGTGGGGATGATTTTTTGTTGTTGTTTGGTTGATTTTGGTGTCTGGGGATATACTTATAATTATGAATTTAATTCTTTCAATAGTTTTAGACTATTCAAATTTTAGACTTATTTTAATAAGTTTGATGGTTTACATTTTACTAAGAATTTCTCCAATTCATTTACATTTTCAAATGTACTGGCTAACATTGTTCACAATTTTCTCCTGTTATTATGATATATTTTGCATCTATATAGATAAGTCTCTTTTATTTCAATTTTAGTATATGTGCTGCCGAAGCAAGCTCAAGTTTCTTTTATTTCAAATAATCTTTGTGTTAATCTTTATGTATATTTCATTAAGCTCACATTATTTCCCTTTTAGTCTTTTCTAAGCACTAAATATATCAGAACTTTTTGCTCAATGACCCCCAAAACAAAGCAATTCATTTCAGATTGACATGGAATCTTTAATTTTTAGATTAATGTCTACAAACCATGGCTACCCAGTTCTTAGTAAATATTTTTTTTAAAGGAACTGATTTATTAAAGACTGTGTAATCTTTGAATTCAGGCCTCCTTTCCTTTGGAAAGAAAATGGTATTTCCAACTAAAAATAATTTCATTCTGAAAATAATGATATAATGATCCAACAATGTATTACCAGAAAAATCTTCTGTGTGTTTTAATGAAAGTAATATGTTTGCACATAATAAGCACATTGTTCATTGACTCAGAAGTTCTATTCTCTGTAATCTGTCACTAGCAAACATGAATTTCCTAAACATGTTCACCAAAACCAGTGTATTTAACTCTGTCTGAATATTAGAATTACCAGAGGAGCTTTAAATACCCCAGACCAATTGCATAGAAATCTCCCAGTATTGGGCCTGAGCCCAGGAGATTCAAATATGCAGCAGGATTGAAAACCACTAGCATAAGTTATATATTTGTGAAACCCTATACCTTAAATTCATTTGTAACATTGACCTGCATGGTTCTTTATTAAAAGAACAGACTATTGAGGTCAAAAACCACTGCAGCTAATAGCAGAGTGTTCTTCCTGAACTAATTTGACCATTATAAGACACTTCAAAAGCAATTTCCTAATCTGTATTTTTACACTGTTTAAAATGCTTAAATAGTATGGTGCACTTCATCAAACATTTTCCCATGTTGTAGAATTAACTATTTTAAGCTTGAGTATATTTATCTTACTTTAAACTCTTTCCTGACATTAGTGAACGCTAATCTATTTTTAATAAAACTAGTCAGTTAATCTCATTTGGTTAAGGCACATAGTCAGTAATACCAAAAATGGGGCAGGGGGGAGGGCTGTTACTGTCTAATATTATGAAGCTAACATTAAAAGTCTTTGTAACAGGGGCGCCTGGGTGGCTCAGTTGGTTAAGCGACTGCCTTCGGCTCAGGTCATGATCCTGGAGTCCCAGGATCGAGTTCCGCATCGGGCTCCCTGCTCGGCGGGGAGTCTGCTTCTCCCTCTGACCCTCTTCCCTCTCATGCTCTCTGTCTCTCATTCTCTCTCTCTCAAATAAATAAATAAAATCTTTAAAAAAAAAAAAAGTCTTTGTAACAGGATATTCTCAGACTTGAATGAGTGATGTGACAGAAGGAATGGGTGGGTATATAAAAAATGTAACTGACTTCAATCTTTGAAGAAAAAAAAAATATATATATATATATTTAAATTCTTTATCTGAAAGAGAGAGTGTGTGCATCAGTCGGGGAGGGGCAGAGGGAGAGAATCTTCAAGCTGACTCCCAGCTGAGGATGGAACCCAATGCCGGGCTTGATCTCACAACCCATGAGATCATGACCTAAGCTGAAACCAAGGGTCTGACACTTAACCAACTAAGCCACCCAGGTACTCCAAGAAATATACTTTTGTAGGGACGCCTGGGTGGCCCAGTCGTTAAGCGTCTGCCTTCGGCTCGGGTCATGATCCCAGGGTCCTGGGATCGAGTCCCACATCGGGCTCCTTGCTCAGTGAGGAGGCTGCTTCTCCTTCTGCTGCTCCCCCTGCTTGTGCTCTCTCTCTCTCTCTGACAGATAAATAAATAAAAATAAAATAAAAAGTAAAAAAAAAAAAAAGAAATATACTTTTGTAAAGGAAAATTTATAATGTTAATTTAGTTGCTTCTGTCTCAATTTAACTTGCATTTATGTAGCCATTTGTTTTTCTTAGCCAAACATGCTTTTATCAATTGAATCAGGTAATTTCATTTCATGTTTTCATTCATTACAAGATATAATATAATCATAGTCCTAATTACTTTCATAAACTAAAAGAAGTTGGGTCATATTTTTCTTGACAATTGTGCTATAATGTAATTTTCTTTTTATTTTGGAGGAAAAAAAATAGTCTTTAGTAGACAATTGTCTTCTCTTTCTATTTACTTTTGGTGGACCCCTCCTGATTTCAGTCCAAGGATTTGAATGAGATATATGTTATCATCCAGCAACAAAGATGGGAAACATATCAGGCCTGGCTATCCAATATATTTCTTCTAATTGTATGTATGGAATGGAGGGACAGAGTGAGGGGTCCATGACCTAAACAAGCCAAGAAGAGTCATTCTTATAGCTTAGGTTATAAAGATAGCAAAAGATGGCCATCTCTGTTACAAATGAAAAAACAAAACAAAACAAAACTTGACTGACAATGAAACCAACCAGTGAAAGCAGAGCTGAGAACTGAATCTTGAAAGAACCCCAGTGTATAATTTGAGTCTTTGGAAGGAAGTGTTTCCTGCATGCTTTTTAGTATGTTGGCAATACATTCCCTTATCAAGTTAATACTTAGTTGGTTTTTGTCACTTGTAAGAGGGTTTTGATTACTAAACACTATTGATCTTTAAATTCCATCACTTTTAAGAAATATTATCATATTTTATGTGCTAATCAGGAAAGAAAAATGTAAAAGTTGCCAGTTAAACATTAAGTGCGAAATGAATCTCAGTTTCAAATTTGTTAGATTGAGAAAAACTGGTCAAATAGAAATACTGGTATATGGTGATACAAAAATTGATAAAGTAGGTTTTTGCCAATGACACATGGTAAAATGTGAAATTACAGAAGCTGAGGCAGTAGATGATAGGCCCAAGGTTATAAAGGGTCAACCTTTGTCCCATGGTAAATTGTTGGATACTGCAAGTCAGGGCATGTGTTTATGTAGGTTGGGACATTAGGAGAGTTGATAGAAAATGAGGATATTTAAATTAGTTGGCTAACTATTATGTCTGACCTTAAGTAAATTCCTACAAATGAAATAATCTTACTTGAGCGGAACATCGAAGGAAACAGCTCAACTTAGAATTTTTTTTTTTTGGTCCAGTGTTCAACATTCCAAGAAATCTAATTATAAGAGAGTCATGTATATTTTAGGCCTGAAAACCCCATCTCCCAAGTTCCATACTAAAGAAAAGGAAAAAAAAAAAAAAAAAACCTGTTAATAAAACAAAAGGTAAGATAAGCTCCAAGACGGAGATAAGGCCTTGCCATGGATACCTCCCAAGTATCTTTTGATTTACACAGACTGCCTACACATGGTAAAGAAATAAGTCCACACTTTAAAAAACAATAAAAATAAAGAGCAGCATACTGGGATTCACTGAAGCAGGGACAGGTCCTAGAGAGAAGGTGGAGACCCATTGTGCTAAATGCAAGAGATATGAGCAAAATATTTTCAAGGTCTGTTGCCAAAAAAACAAACACACAAACAAAAACAAAAATGAAAACAAAAAAATGCTAGGATTAAAGATTAAAAGCTTTAGATCCTTGGCTCTGGTAATTACCCCATGGAGTATGCAAATTGATGGGAGGCCAACATAAGTTTAAATGGAATTAGTTGTATTGCCCAATAAATTCCCAAGTTTGGGAAACCAAGTCTTATGATTATTTAACTTCTTATTCAATCCCCAGGTACTGTGATCCAAATATGTACCAATGGGAAATAAATAAATAAAATAAAATAAAATAAAATGTACAAAAGGGGCACCTGGATGCTCATTCTATTAAGTGTCCTACTCTTGATCTCAGGGTCATGAGATCAAGCCCTGGCGTTGGGCTCTGGGCTAAGCACGGAGCCTGCTTAAGATTCTTTCTCTCCCTCTCCCTCTTCCCCTCCTCCCCTCACTTCCTCTCTCTCAAAACAAACAAATAAACAAACAAATCTGTACCAATAGGAAGGCAATGTTAAACCACAGCAATCACCAGAAAAGTATTTTTCCAAACCTCTTTCTCAAACGTGATGTTCTGGACAATGCAATTGTGAAAACTTCCAAAAGAACAGAATCAGGAACAGAAAGATTGGTTGATCAGAGAATTCTCCTAACTGTGGAGCAAGGAGTCCTTGCTATATGTACAAAACGGACATTGTGCCTGGTATGGAAAGATGAATACTGCATATTCTTTCTCTATTTTCCCTGTACAAATCAAAGTTTTTACTGAAGATGTCCTCCTTATTCACTGTAACAATACACTGAGTACGATGAGAGTGAGTTCCAGACCATAAGAAGTTACTCTCACCCCAGGCAAAAAAAAGGCTTATTAGTAACCAGGTACATTAGACCAGGTACATTAGGTGCTGTATGCAGCAACTGCATGAAATACTAGGTAATCCCGTACTAGGAAGAATTTGCCATGTGTCTGAATTAGTTTATGCTATAGTTGTACCATGTTAAGAAAAGATGCTTTAATATTATCCACGTTGAAGAAAAGATGGGAATGTCAGACAATAAGAGATTAATGAATATTCTGTTCTGTCTGACCTCATCCCCACAAGCACAGTCCCCAGTCAGTCCATGTTGTTCCAGTGATGCATGAAACCTAGGACTGGGCATATGACCAAAGCCTAATTAGAGGACTCCAAACACTAGCCACAGTATTTATCCAGAAAACAAATCATGGCTTCCATTGAAGCCCATGAAAGTTATCCCTGAGATTTGTTGAAGATATTTGCAAGAGATGCTCTCTTGTCTCTGAAATTTCGAGCTGTGCAAACAATGTAGGGTAAATATTGTTTAAACTAAGGCTGAAGCCAAATGAAAGCAGTCTAATGAAGAGAAAATGGTATCAGAGCTGAAACAAAACTACTGGAGTCGCTGCATTCTGGTGGTCTTCAACATAGCTTCATCCCTGACCTTTGCAGTTACGTGAGCCCATAAATTCTCTTTGTTTTGCTTAAACTAGTTTGATGTGAGTTTTTTGTTTTGTTTTGTTTTTTTCATTTGTCAACAAGCTAAGTAGGAACATAAAGCTGTAGTTGCAAATTCAAAAGCTTGGGGACCGGAAACATCACACACGTAAAAGTAAGAAACTAAGAAGGAAATAAAGCCGTAGGGAGTAGTAGACAGTGAACATCAATACTTTGCTATGCTGATTGTGGGAATGCAGATCACAATTTTACTAGTTTTCCTGATCTTTACAAAAGATCTGAATTCTAATATGAAGTCTTCTCAAATGGAATTATTGGCAATTCATATTATTTATTATTTTATAAAATGTATCATGTAGGCCATCTCTTAATAGCCTATGATTTTTGATACAAATACTTAAAATGTGCAAATAATAATTTATTCATCTACATAAGAAATGGCAAACATCTAAAAATTAGTTTTTGCCTCAAGTTACATATACCCGATCATCCACCCTTATGTTTCTGAGTTTCTGGCAATAGAAAAAATAATTGATATTCTATAAATGTTTATATACCATGGATTGCCTGTCTTTTAAAACAGAGAATGTAACCTTGCATATCTCTATAGGCTAGGAAGGTGATGTAATAGAGCTAGTAGAAAGTAGTGGTTAATGTAGTGAAATTTATCCTTGACCAAAAGGCAAGGATTATCCTTGCCCCAAAGCATTCTATGTTAATTAAAAACAAAACAAAACAAAACAAAACAAAAGACAAGGTGTGAAACAAATTTGTGTGTGAAGCTTTATTTCTGAACTACCAGTCTGAGATATTTGTGATATATTTTTTAAAAGCATGTACGAAAATTTCTCTTATCTGTTTAAAATGCATCCTAACTTTTCAGAATATCTTTTAATAACCAACTGTTTGAACACTCAACAAGGTAAGATTTTCTGCGTATGTAAATACTTATACCAATACCCCAGAGATCTACAGGCCTTTCTGGGTACAGTACTAAGCGAAGGAGGAAAATGTTACTACATCAATATAGAAATGGCCTCATGTGAAAAATACAATGGATTCCCTCGACAATTTGGTAATCCTGCAAAATTAATTATGCCCTGGATATGTATTGCACCACACTGAGGGAGAAAAATAAAAATCATTTTTGAATAATTAAAATGAAATATAATAAGGGCATAAATATGAGTTCAGAAAATAAAAAGTAGAAGTCATATTAATAGGAGGACTATACCTCTCACCTAATAAGAGTTAAGAGCTCTCTGAAATTCTACTTCTTCCTGTAAGGTGCAGGGATTTATAAATATTTTAGGAGGAATTCAGATACCACAAGAAAAGTGTTATGGTCTGAATTGTGTACCCCTCGAATTCATATGCCAAAGTCTTTTTTTTTTTTTTTAAGATTTTATTTATTTGACAGAGAGAGACACAGCAAGAGAAGGAACACAAGCAGGGGGAGTGGGAGAGGGAGAAGCAGGCTTCCTGCGGAGCAGGGAGTCCGATGTGGGGCTTGATCCCAGGACCCTGAGATCATGACCTGAGCCAAAGGCAGATGCTTAACGACTGAGCCACCCAGGCGCCCCTCATATGCCGAAGTCTTAACCTCCAGTGTGACTGTGTTAATGATAGGGCTTTGATTTTTGTAATTAAGGTTAAATGAAGTCACAAGGAGGAGGTCTTAATCCAATAGGACTGGTGTCCTTATAAGGAGAGGAAGAGACAGTAGGACTACACACTTACACAAAAGACCATGTGAGGACACAGCGAGTAGGCAATGATCTGCAAGACAAGGGGAGAGACCTCAGGAGAAACCAACCTTGTTGACACTGATAACTTGTACCACCAGCCTCCAGAAACAGTAAGAGATAAGTATCTGTGCTTAAGCCACCCAGTCGGTAGTATTTTGTTGGAACAGCCCGAGCAGACTGATACAAAAGGAAACCCTCCTCCCGTTGTCTCCCCTCCCAGCCCCATGAGGTAAAAGAGCCCCCCTTCTCCCCTCCCCAACAATGGATCCACAAGCCTTAAACCAGGACTCATTCTTTTTCTTTGTTATTTCAACCCAGAGGCAACTCGGGGTTGAACCTTTTGGTAGAGAAGAGTGGAAAAATCCCAGGAAAAGAAGGGAGAGCAGGAACAAAGGGATGCAGGATTGTAGGAAGTGGGGAAGAGAAGAGTTAGCTCTAGATGGGAGTTGGTGTATTTGAGACTCCTCAGGAGCACAGGGATATTATATGGAACTCCTCTAAAGTTCTAGGAAGTAAGATGCTACTCTCGTTTAGGCATGGGAATAATTCAACCAGGCCAAGAACCAAGTATCATAGCCACCTCTATACCAATGTACACTATTTATGGCTACCAGGGTGGGAGGGAGGGAGGGAGAGAGGGAGAGAGAAAGAACTCAAATAATGAAACAACAATCCAGTTACCCCCAGATGAGTTATCTTTGGAAACACTCTCTAACTTAAAGACATTCATCTAATGGTGGAAATTTTAAGCATCATCAAAAAGCAGCAGGAATTAAATTTGTGGCTTTAGCTCATTTCTAGTCACATCACATTTGCAAGTGACCTGACCAATCAATTGAGTTCTCACTCATTTGTTAATCTCTTCAGCATTATTCACTGAGACAATTAGGAAGGATCCAACATTATAAGTAGCACAGAGTAGATTATCAGTATGAGCACCTTCATTCATTTGTGGTAAAAAAATGCCTAAGTTCCAAGTATGGCCAAGCCTTATTTTGAGGATGGGAATACAAAATACATGTAAAGAGCTATATTCAGTAAAGAGTTACATTCTAATGGGAAGATGAATAAGAAGGGGGAGAAAAAGAGGCAGTTATCTTACGTAATGGGAATGAGCTTAGGGTGTGCTCTAGGAGCATCTAGAATATGTTATGTTCAGGCTTCAGAGGTCAGAGAAAGCATGCCACACTTGGGAACTGCAAAGCCTGGGACTGGGTTCTGGCTCTGCCATTGATTAGAAATGTAAATCTGGACAAATTCCTTAACATCTCTATGTGTCAATTTACTCTTCTATAAAGTAGAAGTAATAATGATACCTATCTCAAAGTATGAGAATTAAATGAGTTAATATGTACAATACTTAGAAGAGTTCTTAGCATGTAGTCAGAACTCAATGAAAGTTTTCTGTTTTCATTGTATTATTATGAAGGTACCTTGGGTTTTTAGCAGAGAAATAACATGGTCCTCTGTTACACATTAATTTCTTTTTGCCTAGCCCCAAATCTGATCTCCTGCTCTAACGTTTCTTGGACTGTCCTATTTCTTTTGGGTACATTTGTATAAAAGTGAGTGAAGGAACATATAATGACTCTGATACTGAATCCAGATTTTCATACTGTGAGAAACAAGACTTGATTCCTCCAGAAGATAACATTTTGGAAAATGATCCACGTCCGTCTTATTGTATCATTGAAGGAAGAATTTGTAGAACACAATTCTGAGGCCTTGGCAAACATGACCAGGACACATGCTTCTTTTGTACTCTACAAAATATTTCAGACTCCGCCCACCCTTTTTTTGGGTAATTTGTGTATAGTGAATTTTAAGGAAAAATGTGGAATAGAAGCCTGCAAATCTGTTTCTCACGTCTCACATATCCATCCTGGTGGGAATTTTGCACGTTCTCCTAACTTTGAAAATCTACAAACAGCTAACTGAACATAACCCGTGTACCAAACACAGCATATGAGGTTGTGTGCTAGTGCCAATGTCACACGGCTCGCTCCATCAATGCTCATTTTGTTCTGGTCTCTCCTGCCAGTTCATGACTTTCCTGTCTTTGGTCCAGCACCACTCACCCTCTTTCCACATTCTTCCCTAACTCTGCCCTCCTGCTGTATTCTTTCTTTGCCTTTTGGATGGTGCTATTTCTTTTGTGTTCCCATATATGAAGTCAGTTCAAGGCACATGACTGCGTCTTTTAAGAGCGAGGCTCTAAATGTCTTTAGTTTTTCTTTATTCCATTTTGTTATCAGCATCAGTGCATTATGTACCTCTACACTAAGATACAATTTTCCATCTTTGAAAAAGAGGCTTATTTTATTTCATTTTTTAAAGATAACCGGTGGCTTTTTAAAAATGAAAAAGGCAGATTAAATGAAGGCAATCATACAGCCAGGTTTACAAGCATGAGTTACTTACAAAGAATGCAGATCGCCAAATAACTTCTTTCTATCTGATATTTTCCTTGACTCAATTCCAAATACATATTAAGTAATGGATTAACTCTTTCCAGGAGAAATGCTGATAAAAATTATATCACATATAGCTTTGGGTGATAGGAATACTAAACACCACTACACTGAGCCCTGATTGATTTCCAGTTTACTTTCCAAGACAAACCTTCAGATACCTCCATATACATTTTGATATTTGTGCATTTTCATTCATTTTCAGTTTGATGAACTTATAATATGATATTAATTAGGACTACACTGATGGAATCATCACATTCATATCTCTAAAGATTACCTCCAGGAAATATTTACTGCTTACTCATTTTGTGCTAGGCAAAGACCCAAAAAACAAATAATCAAGTCAAAAAATTGGCAGAAGACATGAATAGACACTTCTCTGAAGAAGACATACAAATGGCTAACAGACACATGAAAAAATGTTCATCATCATTAGTCATCAGGGAAATTCAAATTCAAACCACATTGAGATACCACCTTATACCAGTTAGAATGGCAAAAATTGACTGGGCAAGAAACACCAAATGTTGGAGAGGTTGTGGAGAAAGGGGAACCCTCTTACAGTGTTGGTGGGAATGCAAGTTGGTACAGCCACTTTGGAAAACAGTTGGAGGTTCCTCAAAAAATTAAAAATAGAGCTACCCTATGATCCAGCAATTGCACTCCTGGGTATATACCCCAAAGACACAGATGTAGTGAAAAGAAGGGCCATATGCACCCCAATGTTCATAGCCGCAATGTCCGCAATAGCCAAACTGTGGGAAGAGCCAAGATACCCTTCAACAGATGAATGGATAAAGAAGATGTGGTCCATATATACAATGGAATATTACTCAGCCATTAGAAATGATGAATACCGAACTTTTACATCAACATGGATGGGACTGGAGGAGATTATGTTAAGTGAAATAAATCAAACAGAGAAAGTCAATTATCATGTGGTTTCACTTATTTGTGGAACATAAGGAATAACATGGAGGACATTAGGAGAAGGAAGGGAAAAATGAAGGGGGCGGAAATCAGAGGGAGAGATGAACCATGACAGACTATGGCTCTAAGAAACAAACAGGGTTTTAGAGGGGAGGCGGGTGGAGGGATAGGTTAGCCCAGTGCTGGGTATTAAGGAGGGCACGTACTGCATGGAGCACTGGATGTTACACGAAAACAATGGATCGTGGATCACCACATCAAAAACTAATGATATATTGTATGATGATTAACATAACATAATAAAAAATTTTCAATCCTTTTATAGTTTAGCAGTGGGTTTTTATGGAGAAAAAGACAGAACACTCAGATACAAGAATAGCAGCTTTAGTAAATAAACTTCTTGCTTCTCTTTATGCATAATTTATTTGACTTATATGGGATCTTCATTTTATATTTATATTATGAATAGAGGAGTTTACTTTCTTCATTTAACTTTTCCATCTAAACAAGCAAGCACTCTAAACCACATTCAACAGCAGTTAACACAGATTCTATAATCTGCAGAATTAGATGTTTTTACATTCAAATTTTCTAGAGATCATAAATTAGGTTTTGATATTTTGTACCACCAATATACAATTATTTATGCATTTTTCCATTTAGAATTTTGTTTTTGCAGGTTTGCTAATGACAAATTATCTCAGATTTGCCTTGTCTAAAAATGGCATATCTTTTGAAATTGTTTGAAAACAACTGTTCATCTTTGAAGGGTATTTTCAATGGACATGAAAACCAAACTTTTACTACTGCCAAAATAACATTCCATTTTCTTCTGGTTTGTTTTTTGTTGTTGTTGTTATTTTGGGGTTTTTTTGAAGGACCTATGTTCAAGATTTTCTCATTTCAGCAGTTTGATAATACATGTTTAAAAAACTTTGCTGTTTTTGTATTGTAAATAATACATTTGCAAGGTTTCCTGAGTTTCTGAAACTACAAGTAAACATCTTTCATGGGTTTGAAATATTCTTAGCCATCATCTCTTCATTTTTTTCTTCTTTACTGTTCTTTCTCTTTGCTTCTGGGACTCCAGTTAGACCTATGGTACCTTTTGACTCTACATTGCACATATCTCTTAGGCACCTTGCTTCATTTTCAATTACTTTTGCTCTCTCTGCTTTACTTTAGGTATTTTTCTATTGTCCTGTCTTTCAGTTCATCAGCATAATTTTTGGTAACATCTAATCTCTTGAAGTCATCTAGTGAATTCTTAAATTTCAGACTACATTTTTCAGTTGTAGATTTTCTGTTTGATTCTTAACATTGATTTGAAATATCTTAGGCATTTCTCCACCTTCATCTATCATTTTCAATGTTTCCCTCTATTTTATGAAACATATGTACAACTATTTAAATTGTTCATCTGGAAACTGCAATATCTGTGTAACTTATCAGTGCCTTTGTACCTTCAGATTCTCTCTCTCTTTTTGTGTGTGTGTGTCTAAATGTTTCTGCTCATCCTCACATCCAGTGACTGAATTTTCAACATTGTATTAAAATGGTTAATAATTCAAATGTTGTTTTCTTACTTCAAAAATGTTTCAAGTTAGATATGGCAGTGAGCTGAGTTGAGGAAAGTTTATTGTTTGGGTAATACTCAGTCTATATCCTTGGGATGAATACCTTCAGGATTTTTAAATGAGAGCCTGGCCACTCACAGTATCTTTTCTAATGGGTGTTGAATTCCAATCACTATCTTCTTACTACTACAGACTGCTGTAAACTTTGCTATAATTATTAATAATAATCTTAGTTTTGTTGTTTTGTTTTTGTTTGTTTGCCTTCTACCCCATCTAGTTTCTAAATTTAAAAAATGCCTAAGTGGGAAATTAGCCTTTGGGTTATGGCTTCTCAAGTCTCCAAAATCATCTCCCTAGGCTTGTGATGACTGCAAATGTCCTGCTGGTTTCTCAGTCCGCCCAGCATGGCTTCTGATCAAGACGGTATCAAATCCTCAGCCTTGTGCCTGCATCCATATTCAATAAAGGTTTCCAGTGAAAAACAAGCTAGAGAAAATCAGTTTACCTCTCCATATATCTTCTCTCTGTGGAATCTTAATTTCACTACTAGTTGCTCCTGCAGTTCTCTGCTGCTTCTCTGGTTTTGTTTTCTCCTTAGATTTTCATAGTTAGAGCTTTAACCAGCCACAAATTCCATCCTACTCAGAAATAGAATTCCTCTTCATTTTTGAGTGATATTTTTCACAGGATAAAAGAATTATAGTTTAGCAGGTTATTTTCATTAAGCATTTTTAAAATATCATTTGAATACATCTTCTATCTTTTATGAGTGATTATTTCTCCACAAATCCATCAGTAATTGGTATTGTCACACTTTTTAAATTTTTAAGCCATTCTGATAGGTACATATTTATATATCACTGTTATTTAAATTTACTTTTCCTTAATGGTTAATGATGTTGATGATCTTTTCATGTGCTTTTTTTGCCATCAGGTATTCTCTTTAATGAAATGTTTCTTCATGTCTTTTTTCCCACTTTCTAATAGAATTTTTCTGTTGAGTTTCAAATTTCTTTGTATATTTCAGTACGAGTCCTTTGTCAAATGTGATTATAAAATATTTTTCCCAGTGTGAAACTTGTATTTATATCATCTTAATAATGTATTACCTGTAGAAAATGGTTTTAATTTTGATTAAGTCCAGTTTTTCCTTTCCCTTTTTATTGATTTCGGTTTTGGTCTTAAGTCTAAGAACTCTTTGCCTAGTCCGAGATCCCAGTGATGTTTTACATCTGTTGTTGTCGTTTTATATTTCACATTTAATTTTGTGGTCTATTTTGCATTAGTTTTTATATAAGGTTAGAGACTAAGCTTGAAGTTTCTTCCTTCCTTCCTTCCTTCCTTCCTTCCTTCTTCCTTCCTCCCTCCCTCCCTTCCTTCCTCCCTCCCTCCCTTCCTTCCTCCCTCCCTCCCTTCCTTCCTTCCTCTTTCCTTCCTTCCTCCTTCCCTCCCACCTTTCTTTTTCTTTCTTTCTTTCCTTCCTTCTTTCTTTCCTTTCTTTCTTTCTTTCTTTCTT
>NW_023270447.1:28739673-28752443 GCF_011800145.1 Mirounga leonina
TTCCTTCCTTCCTTCCTTCCTTCCTTCCTTCCTTCCTTCCTTCCTTCTTTCTTTCTTTCCTTATTTATTTTTTGCCTGTGGATGACCAATTGCTGTAGCACCATTTATTGATACTATCGTTCCTTTATTAACTTGCTACTACAACTTTCTCAAGAATAAGTTTGGCATGGGCGCCTGGGTGGCTCAGTTGGTTAAGCGACTGCCTTCGGCTCAGGTCATGATCCTGGAGTCCCGGGATCGAGTCCCGCATCGGGCTCCCTGCTCAGCGGGGAGTCTGCTTCTCCCTCTGATCCTCCCCCTCTCATGCTCTCTGTCTCCCATTCTCTCTGAGATAAAAAAACAAAAAACAAACAAACAAAAAAGAATAAGTTTGGCATAATTTTGTTGGTCTAATTTTGGATTTTCTATTACATTCCATTAATCTTTATGTTTATCCCTCTTTCAATACTACACACTTTTGTTTACTATAGCTATATAATAAGATTTAAATTTAGGTAGACTGTTTATTCTACTTTAGTGTGTATTTTCAAAAATTTTCTAGCTACTTTAGTTTCTTTGCCTTTTTATATAAAGTCTCACCGGGATTGTAATAGTAATCATGTGAAACATGTATATCAATTTGGAAACAACGGACATCTTTATTATGTAGAGTCTTCCAATCCATAAACACAATATGTTTCTTCATTTTTTATATTTTTTGTTTGTTTGTTTCATCAGAGTTTTGCAGTTTTTATCCTCTAAGTCCCATACATTTAGTTTGGCTTATACCAAAGTATTTCTTTTTTGAGTGATTTTAAAGGATACTGTATTTTAATGTTGATGTCTGTACATTCAATGTCATGACCTTGATGAACTTACTACTTCTGGGAGGGATTTTGTAGATTTCTTGCGATTCACTATGTAGACATTTACTCTGCAAATAGGAGTATTTTTATTTCTTCTTTTCTGATCTGTAGGTTTTTATTTTCTTACCTATTGCATTGACTAGGACTTCCAGCACTCTGTTCTATTGAGTAAGAATTGTGAGAAAGTATATTCCTGCCCTGTTCCCAATCATAGGAAGAAAGCATCCAGTCTTTCCACAATTAAGTAAAATATTAGCTGTAGGTTTTTGGTAGATGTCCTTTATCACATTGAGGAAGTTCTTCTCAAATCTTATTCTGGAATTTCTATCAAATATATTTTATGCATCAATTAATATAATCATGTGATTTTTCTTCATTAACCTGTTACTATGATGGAGTATATTGATTGAATTTGGAATCTTGAGCCATTCTGACATTTTGAAATAAATCCCACTTGGTTATGGTGTATAATTCTTTTTTATATATTGTGAATTATCTTTGAAAAAATATTTTTAAGAAATTTTGTTTTTGTATTTATGGCAGACATTGCTCTGTAATTTTCTTATTTTATCATTTCTGATTTTGGTTTTAGGGTAACACTAGATTTATAAAGTGAATTAGGAATAATATCTTATTTTTTGGAAGATATTGTGTAGAATTGGTATTAATTCTTCTTTAAAATTTTGGTAGAATTCTCCAGTGAAAGCATCTTGGCCTGGAAATTTCATTTTTAAGGAGTTTTAAAATTATAAGTTAATTTCCTTGATAGTTAGAGGACTATTTAAACTACCTGTTTCATTTTTGGTGAGTTGTGGTAGTTATATTCTTTAAAGAATTTTTTCATTTAATATAAGTTGTCAAAATTTTGCATTTAGTTACTCATAGTAATTTCTTTATTATCATTTTGATATCTATATATCTGTAGTGGTATCCCCTGTTTCATTTCTGATATTTATGATTTGTGTCTTCTTCTGTTCTTTGTCAGTTTTTGCAGAGTTTGTCAGTTCTTTGTCAGTTCTATTAATCTTTTTTTAAAAAACAAAAAAACAGCTTTTTGTTTTATTGCATTTTCTCTCTCTTTTTTTTAAAATTTCTCTGACGTTGTGATCTTGTCTTTATTGTTTCTTCTACTTGCTGGAGTTCATTTCACTGTTGTTTTTTTTTAATGTTCTTGAAATGGAAGATAAAATTATTGATTTAGAACTTTTCTCTATTTTAATGTATGCATCTGGTGTTATACATTTCCCTTTCAGCACTATTTTAGTATGTCCACAGATTTTGATGTGCTGTATTTTCATTTTGATTCAGTTTAATTTTTTTTTTTTAATTTCTCTTGAAAATACCTTTTTGATACATGGGTTATTTAGAAGTCTGTTGTTAAGTTTTCAAGTGTTTGGGAATTATCTTGTTATCTTTCTAGTACTAATTTCTTTAATTCCATTTTGATCAGAGAACATTCTGTATGATTTTAATTAATTACAATTTGTCAAGGTTTGTTTTATGGCCCAGGATATGGCTATTTTGTTATACATTTCATGGATGCTTGAAAAAAAATGTGTATTTCCTCTGTTGCTGAATGGAGTGTTCTGTAAATGTCAATTAGGTCCTGTTGGTTGAAGATGTTGAATTCCTTTGAACTCCTTGAACTATACCCTTGATGATTTTCTTTCCGGTTTTTCTACCATTCAAGAAAGGGGTGTTGGGTACTCAACTATAATTGTGGATTTTTCTGTTTCTCCTTTTAGTTTTATCAGTTATTGTTTCCCATATTTTATAGTTTTCATCTTTGGTCCATAAACATTTAGGATTGCTATATTTTCTTGGTGTATTGACCCTTTTATTATTGTGTAGTCTTTTTTTTTTTTTTTTTTTTGGTCTCTGGTGATTTTCTCTGCTCTGAAGTTCAATTTATCTAATATTTCTATGTCTACTCTTGCATTTTTAAATTGAAGTTTTTATGATTTCTCTCTTTCCCACTGCTACCTCCCTGGTTGGGAAAAATATATATTATGGATCATACTAGAAACTGAGCTGCATAAAACTTCTGAATGACCAGTGCTTGGCTGGTCATTTTACATTCCATTTGGTAATACCCAGGCTTTCCAGTGTTAAACTATATATGAATAAATTTACATGACTAAGGTCTAACTCAGAAGTGAGAGGAATGTTAGGTATTTGGATTTGGCTAAAGGGATATTCTCACTCATAATGATTGGGGCTATACTTCATCAGTCTTTTGTTTTTCTTCAATAAGTAAGATATACAGTCCTTACTGATATGTGAATTAACAAGATGACTAAAACTGCATAAGTGTTCAAATGAATAGACATATTAAGAAAACTTCTCTCTTGTTTATCTATTATTTCAAGAAGACCAGAAAATGATTTCTGGCTTGTCACACTCCGTGCTGTTACCCAAAACGACAAAGAAGACACCAAATAAAAAGTTTCATAAATGTTACCTTATATTCTATACTAGTATCTTTTGTCCAAAATTATAACCAGTAATTCAAATAATATGGTCTGATATTTTATACCAATACAACATTCCAACAATTATGTTTTACTGTTTTTAGACTTACTAATTTGAAGTGATAGATTCTATAGATCCTCATATTATTTAAAAATCATTTTAAATGACGAAGATTCATTCTAATGACTCTTGCAATATAAAAATAAAATTCTTATGAGGATCAAAATGGATTATTATGGGTTTATTATGGGCAATCAAAGCCCTGCATTGCCCTACAGATTGGTCTATACCTGAAACAGTAAATTCACTGTTTTATAAGAATGTAATCTTACATGTTAATGTCTCAAATTTTATATATTTAATTCATAGCCATTACTATAATAATGTTATTCTTCAAATAACTTTTGATTCATAATTCTTTGTTTTGACAAATTTTAGTCTTTTTGATAAATATAATGGTGAGGTATCTTAATTTCTATTCAAATAAACATTTCTTATGTTTTTATCACTCTAGAACTAAAACATTCATATTAAAGCAATATTAAATATACTAACTAGTACATAACTTCAAAATTTACATTTCAATAGATGAATGGATATATAAAGAAATTTGAATGATTCAATTAATGTTTTCCTTAAAGGAAAAAAAGAGAAGGTTGTTCAGAACATTATTTCACATGGATTTTTTTCTTGTCATAATAAGAGGAATATATAAAATGAAGTAACTGCCTTTGCGTTATAAAAACTAAGGTGCGTTTTTACTGATAATTAATGCATTATGCATTGGATAACATGATTATATAATTATCATGTTTATTTGATTATTTAGTATTTATACTTAGTGCTTTTGTTTTGTTTTGTTGTTTTTTAAGGAATTTGAATCAGCTTCAGTATAATATAAAGCAATTCTGTTAAACATTCCTTCCTGGGCCTGCCAAGAAAAAAAGCACTTTAAGGGAAGAGAAGAATTGCTATTATCAGGCACCTGTGATGAGTCAATCACTGTAGATAAACACTGAATTTATGTCTGTTCATCTTGGCAGCCAAAGCAAAAAGGAAAAATGTGGTTTTCCCAAGGTTGTCTTCAAACACAAACATTTTCTTGGCTCAAAATTGAAGGAAGACTTTAACATGTGGTTTCCTATGTTTAGGGACACTGAAGAACATAATGGAAGATGTCTTCACACATTTTTATGAAAAACATGGACATTGTTCAGGTATAAAAGTTACAAGTTTAACATTAGAAGTAATCCAATGAAGACCTTTCTATGGGACACTGAGATAATGAAGTCCACGTATGCTGCATCCTGAAAATCTAACTTAAAACAGATTGAGCCTTGCAAATCTGGAGGAAGAGATAATTAACCTGTGCAAAAGACAGCTCTTTCAAATATCAGAGGTCTCAAATGAACTTTTGGCAAGAACTGCACCACTGTCAATTTAGAGGTCCTGAATTACTAATATTTGTTTTGTTAATTAAAGATGGACCCCTCTCTTTGATTAGCTAATTTACAGCCAAAAAGCCTTCAAAAAACCACCAAACAAACAAACAAAAAAACCTGTCTTGTCCACAAAAAAGAAGTTTTGTACAAAACACGTAGACCCAAAATAATGCATTTGACAAAGCAATGCTTATAAAATCCATTAAACGGTAGCTGGATAAAATGACAATTAGATTGCTCAATATTGCAGTTATTTGTGTATTTTTCTTTTTGTACTCTACTTCCATTGAAGGAAAAAGATTTTTTTTTTTTTTTTGGCTCATCTTTTTTTTTTCTACAGCAATGAGTAGAGATACCATCCTTGATACACATTCAATGAGTACCATTTAATCTGACTATATCATCCAATCCTTTGTTAAGACATCTACCAAAATACAATGCATTTAATTTTCATGTAATTGATTCTAAGTTGATTTTTTAAAAACAATAATTACTCAAAAGTCATGCTAGACTAACTTTACTTTCTCCTTCTGAAATATGAAAGGAATGCAATAATGAATCTAAGGCTAACCATTCAAGAATCTTTTTATAATATTCTTTTTTTTCTGTTTTATTTTATTTTATTTTATTATGTTATTTTATTCACCATACATTACATCATTAGTTTTTGATGTAGTGTTATATGATTCATTGTTTGCGTATAACACCCAGTGCTCCATTCAGTACATGCTCTCTTTAATAACCATCACCAGACTAACCCATCCCCTACCCCCCTCCCCTCTAGAACCCGCAGTTTGTTTCTCTGAGTCCATAGTCTCTCCTGGTATGTCTCCCCTTCTGATTTCTCCCCCTTCATTTTTCCCTTCCTACTATCTTCTTTTTTTTTTTTTTTTAACATATAATGTATTATTTGTTTCAGAGGTACAGGTCTGTGATTCAACAGTCTTACACAATTCACAGTGCTCACCATAGCACATACCCTCCCCAATGTCCATCACCCAGCCACCCCATCCCTCCCAACCCCCACCACTCCAGCAACTCTCAGTTTGTTTCCTGAGATTAAGAATTCCTCATATCAGTGAGATCATATGATACATGTCTTTCTCTGATTGACTTATTTCGCTCAGCATAATACCTCCCAGTTCCATCCACACTGTTGCAAATGGCAAGATTTCATTCCTTTTGATGGCTAAGAATATTCCATTATATATATATACCACATCTTCTTTATCCATTCATCTGTCAATGGACATTTTGGCTCTTTCCATAGTTTGACTATTGTGGACATTGCTGCTATAAACATCGGGGTGCATGTACCCCTTCAGATCACTACATTTGTATCTTTGGGGTAAATACCCAGTAGTGCAATTGCTGGATCATATGGTAGCTCTATTTTCAACTTTTTGAGGAACTTCTATACTGTTTCCCAAAGTGGCTGCACCAGCTTTCATTCCCACCAACAGTGTAGGAGAGTTCCCCTTTCTCCGCATCCCCGCCAACATCTATCATTTCCTGACTTGTTAATTTTAGCCATGCTGACTGGCATGAGGTGATATCTCATTGAGGTTTTGATTTGTATTTCCCTGATGCCGAGCAATGTTGAGCACTTTTTCATGTGTCTGTTGGCCATTTGGATGTCTTTGGAAAAATGCCTGTTCATGTCTTCTGCCCATTTCTTGATTGGATTACTTGTTCTTTGGGTGTTGAGTTTGATAAGTTCTTTATAGATTTTGGATACTAGCCCTTTATGTGATATGTCATTTGCAAATATCTTCTCCCATTCTGTTGGCTGTCTTTTGGTTTTGTTGACTGTTTCTTTTGCTGTGCAAAAGCTTTTTATCTTTATGAAGTCCCATAGTAAATATTCTTATGTAAGATACAGCAAAATAAATTTGAAATAGATTTAGTTAACATAAAAGAGGACATTTCTGGAGGAATAGTAGTAAATAAGATAAATGTAGTCCTTTACCTTATGGAGATTAAAATATAGTGGGGGGAAAAAGAAAAAGAATTTGTCAAGTGTGATACACATTAAAAATTAAGAAATATAAAAAACGTGGTACAATAGAAACATATAATGATGTTATTTAAGCTATATTAGGGATTCACAAAAATGATGAGGAGTAATATTTAATGTGAGATTTGAAGAATGAGTTGACGTTAGCTGAGTAATGGGAGAGTGAATGAAAGAATATTCCAAAAAGAAAAATAAATGCAAAATCTATTATTGAGGGACAGTATGGCATATTTCAGGTCAGAAATCCAGAATGGTTGAGGTTTAGCAATTGAGAAACAGTGAGTGTGAGAAACTGATAGAGTCGGAACTTAAAGGATCTTAAGTTCAGGTTTAAGATTTCAGAATGCATTGACAGCTGAAATGCAGACTGTTGGCAGCTTAGCGCCATTTTCTTCTACTATTCTTTTCCTTTATTTCAGGGGCTGGGTATCTGAGCATTGTATTTCCCAGGATTCTTACCATAAGGATCTGGATCAGATCTACAACTGAGTAGCAACTGTATAAGTTTCGAAAGGTAGCGGAAAAACAGAAATTATTTTATTTTTCCTTCCGGTAGACAAGTGGGCTTTGTCAGAGGTGAGATTTCATAGTGGTTTTGTGGACCTTCATTCCACTTTGATGTTGAGGGTAAGTATGATCATTGCTGGCAGTTTCCTGTGCTTCCAGCAACTTCCCGATGCCTTAAAATCTAGCACACTTTTGATTTATGTACAGTTTTCCTTGATATTTAATTACATAAATCCCTAAATTAAAATCATTTCTGTTTTCCTAACTAAATCCTGATTGATACAGTATTTGGTGTAAAAAAAGGGTGGGTAAAGTGTTATAAAAATAAAATAAAACTTAGAATGTGTAACATTGGCTTAGTCATGTAAGGTAAGACAAAGAGAAATTAAATATAGTAGAATGAAAGGATAGAGAATGTTGTTATTCTGTGAAGAAATACATGTTGACACAGGCACATAACTGTGATGGCAGAATAATAGGTTCACTAAGTCTATAGTCTATGGAAAGCGGTTTGAAGGCTTTAGAATCATCATGTGTGCTGAATACTACTTGCTGCATTGACAAAGAGGTTACAAAGAAGAGGTAAATTCATTCAAAAATTAGCTGATTTCAGGGATAGATAAAAGTGAATGGAGAGGGGCTCCTGGGTGGCTCAGTCGGTTGGGCGGCTGCCTTCAGCTCGAGTCATGATCCTGGGGTCCTGGGATCGAGCCCCGCATCCGAGTCCCTGCTTGGCGGAGAGCCTGCTTCTCCCTTTCCCTCTGCCTGCCTCTCTGCCTACTGGCACTCTCTATCTATTTGTCAAATAAATAAATAAAATCTTTAAAAAAAATGAATGGAGAAAATTCAGAAATGATGGACCTTAAACTGCTGAAAACAACAACAAAAACAAAATAAACAAACAAAAACTAGTTGTTTTAGGACTCTGGTTATGAAGGAAAAGACTAGAAAAGTCTTCAGTGACAAAGGTCCAGTAAGACTTCTCATTAAACAAATTGGCTAAACCAAATAGGAAGTATCAGAGTGAAGGTTTTATTTTCACAGCAAAGTAATTATCTCGGGCATCCTTAAGATAGCGAGCAGTAATCTGAGAGAAGGGGTCAACTGATAAAGAAAGGCAAAGGAATCAGACTTGGGAATTATGTCTAGGAAAATGAGATGCGGCTATTGGGATGTGGATCTGAGTGGAAAGAAATAGATTAGAGATCAACTAAGTTTTTAAGAGAATTATATTGCCAAAGAAATCATGAGACTATACTTAAAAACTTTGTTCATGTCTTAAGCTATTATTTGAAATTCTACATTTTTACCCTTAGGGGACAATATGCAAAATCTCTTCAGACCTCAGAAAGCTGTTTCCCCAGCACATGCTGGTGATATAGCTGTAAAGAACAGTGCACAAGAAAGAATGTTCCCCAAAATAGACTTGGTACCCAGAAAACAATGGAAAAGTTTCTTCCCAGATATAACGATCATTACCTAATTAAATTTTTCCCTACACTTAGGGTAAGAGGTCTTAATAAGGTCTGATCATCAGGATGTCTCCCATTCTTTCCATTGCACGTGGAAGCTATTATTGATGTTATTATGTCCCAGCTTCTGTGTATAATAATGAATGTGTGTGTTAGGGATGGAAGTGATTTGTCTTTTTTGTGCACAGGTTCCTATATCTGACGAATCCATAACTGAATCTGATAGAGTTTTCTGAGCTTTGAGTTGTCTATTGTGACTGGAAATACATTATATTGTCTCACTTGGGGTAGCAATGAGTGCTTTCAGTGTGTGAGAATAAATAAACTGCATACTTAATGAAAAATAGAGTGTGCTATAGAGGAGAATCCTCTAGGTGTCACAAAATCCTTATCTTCTTTCTCCAGCCCATATGATTAGATTTTATTTTCCACTCTTCATTGTAGTGAGGTGTGGTGATGTCACTGGATTCTATTCCATGGGGTGTGAGGCATGTGAAATGTGCACCACTTCTAGGTCAAGCTCATAAAAATCTCCAATACACGATCCCTCATTCTCACTCTTTATTCCCTGCCCATGCATTTCCCTGTGGGGATCTAGAGAATGGAGGAACCACAGGTTCGAGGTGCCTGGGCCTTTGAATTATCTCTTTAATGACAGCCACACAGGAGAATAACTAGCACGACTGCTAGATGGTGAATTAAAGGAACACCCTCGCTGCAAGATGGAAGCGGGCAATAATAGATGTAGAGAGACCAGTTAAAGCCTTGGGGGAACAGAAGTTATGGTGAAGGAGATTTTTGTGATAGTATTAAGCACTATCAAAAGCTGCTGAGAGGGGCGCCTGGGTGGCTCAGTCGTTAAGCGTCTGCCTTCAGCTCAGGTCATGATCCCAGGGTCCTGGGATCAAGCCCCGCATGGGGCTCCCTGCTCCGCGGGAAGCCTGCTTCTCCCTCTCCCACTCCCCCCGCTTGTGTTCCTGCTCTCGCTGTGTCTCTCTCCATCAAATAAATAAATAAAATCTTTAAAAAATTAAAATTAAAATTAAAATTAAAAAGCTGCTGAGAGGTTGTATTAGTTTCATGGAAATGCCATAACAAATTACTGCAAACTGGGTGGTTTTACACAACAAAATTTGGGGGATCACAGTTCTGGGTGCTAGAAGTCCAAAATCAAGGTGTAGGCAGGTCTTGCAATAACACCCCCTGGCCTCTCAGTTACCACCGGAGTCATTTTTCCCTTTTCTGGAAGGACGGCATGTGTTAAAACCAAAAAGTCCTGCTGGCCATTTCCTGCTTATCAAATCCGAGAAGTCCAGCACCCTTTCCTGCTTATCGAATTCTAGAAGTCCAGCACCCTTCTTTCATGTCTTCCCATCTCTGCCCCTTTTGGTTCAGGTAGGCAGTGTTTCTGTGCAAATGGTCAGTTGGACCCATGAGTCACAGTCTAATCTCTCCAGCAAAAGTTAGTGAAACCACACTGTTGGTATTCTCTTCAGAGCACGCTCTATCATTTTTTTTTTTTTTTGCAATTGGATAGCAAATCTCTGTTTTAGTTCCTATTTGCTTTATAGTTTCTTCCTTAATGTCTTTCTTTCCTCTTGTATTTTACTATAAGCAGCATGGAATCACCAGGCTGTGCCTTCCACACTTTGCTTGGAAATTCCCTCAGCTAAATATCCATGTTCATCACCTGCAAGCTCTACTTTCCCCCAACAACAAGACATAATTCAGCCAAGTTTTCTGCCAATTTATATTAAGCGTTGCCTCTCCAAAGGCATTTCCAAAATCGCGTTCTTCATTTCCATCTGAGACCTCACCAGAAGAACCTTTAGCATTCGTTTCTACTAACAATCTCTTCAAGGCAATCGAGACTTGTTCTATCATGTACCTTGGAATTCTTCCATACTCTACCCATTTACCCTATTCTAATGCCACTTCTACACTTTTTAGGTATTTTTTACAGAGGTACCTCATGTCCCAGTGCCAAAATCTATATTTTCCTATGGCTTCCATAACAAATTGCCACAAACTGTACAGCTTAAAACAACAGCAATTCATTATCTAGAAGTTTTAGAGGATAAAGGTGCAAAACCCAGGTATAGGCAGGACTATGCTCTCTCTAAAGCCTTTAGTGGAGGATTGCTCCATGCCTTTTTCTTTGCTTCTGGTGTTGCTGGCAATCCTTGGTGGGTTTTTTTTGTTTGTTTGTTTTTTAAGTTGGAGATGCATCAGTCCAGTCTCTACCTCGATTATCAAATGGTCTTCTGTGCATGTGCATGTGCGTGTGTGTGTGTGTGTGTATGGCCCTTCTCTTTTTATAAGAACATTTTATAATCTTTTGGATTAGGAATTCAATATAACTTCAACGTGACTTGATCGGCTCTGCAGTGACTCTATTTCCAAATAAGGTTACATTCGCAGTTACTAAGGTTAGGATATCAACATATCTTTTTTTTCTGTGCAGGGAGAACAATCCAGCCCATAAAAGGGGTCAAATAAGAAATGGTCTATTTGGTTTCATTGGTTTTAGTAATATGAAAATTATTGGTGACCATAGCAATAGCAATGGATAAATGTGTTATATAAGAATCAACAATGTGATATGACTACTAAAATAAATAATGAACCTTAAGATACTTAGTACAGTTATGTCATTAAAGGAAAAGAATGATGTAAGTCTATGCCACTTTTTTGGGTTTTTTTCCTGGCAAAGTTGTCCTGTGTCACTGAATTTTATTATGGCATCACAAATTTAGAAGGTCCAGGAGAGTCACTAGGATAGTTATGTCTGGAAACAGTGATATATTTTAAAATAATGTGTTTAGACTTGAAAAGACACAATATAAGGGCCTTTGATAGCTATTTTGATAGCTGTCTCTGATACTTGATAAACTAGCATTTAGTTGAGAGATTAGGCTTATCCTGTGTAACTTCAGAAGACTGAGTTAAATTGAATGTAGGCAAAGAATACTTCATCTCCATATGAGAAAGAATTTAATCATTACAGGTGACTGGAAATGAAATGTGCTTATTTAAATGATAGCAATATCTACATGAGTGGAGAACTTTCAGCTGCGCTAAACAAATAAAAAAGTGGATAATATTATCTTCACATTCTCCCAAACCATGCATTTTATTATTTTTTTAATTAAGATGTCACTTAAGTCTATTTCTAGCTGTAATAAATTATATAATAGACATAGAAATACATGAATCTCCCTCTATTGGCTATAACTGGACAACTTTCATCAATTCACTGAATATTTATGCTAAATTATTTTCTAATTTTTCTAACTTTTAATTAGCTATAGTCTAATTCTTTGACTATATTTATCCCCCCTACTGTCAGTCTATTTTTCTTACCATAACACTTATTTAATAATTCTTTTTTAATAGCTGACTCTTACCCATATTGTAAGTTCCATGGAAGTATGGACCATGTTGGTTTCGATCAAAGCTCTTAGTTCTGCATCTATATTTACATTCTGTCTGATGTATAAAGTAAAGGCTATCCAACAAGTTTTTGTAAATAACAAATGTAGTTTTCTCTGACTTAAGAGGTTTTAGTCGACTGCCATTCTATTAGCTCTTATAAACAATTGTGATGATTTTCTACTGATTGCCGTATATGGAATCAAAGCTTAAAGAGAAATCAATGAGGTATTAAAAAGCCACTTCCGATTTATGATATTTATTGCTTAAGTTTATTATCAAATGCCTATTTATTTTGTGGGGTAAGGGTGTTTGGTTGGCTCAGTCAGAAGAGTATGTGACCGGGGCACCTGGGTGGCTCAGTTGTTAAGCATCTGCCTTTGGCTCAAGTCATGATCCCAGGGTCCTGGGATAGAGCCGGGCATCAGGCTCCCTGCTCAGTGGGAAGCCTGCTTCTCCCTCTCCCACTCCCCTGGCTTGTGTTCCCTCTCTCGCTGTGTCTCTCTCTGTCAAATAAATAGATAAAATCTTTAAATAAATAAATAAATAAATAAATAAATAAATAAATAAATAAATAAATAAA
>NW_023270447.1:28752453-28763155 GCF_011800145.1 Mirounga leonina
AAATAAATAAATAAATAAATAAATAAATAAATAAATAAATAAATAAAATCTTAAAAAAAAAAGAAGAGCATGTGATGCTTGATCTCAGGATCATGAGTTCAATCCCCACATTGGGTGTATAGATTACTAAATAAATAAGTTAAAAAAAATTGGGGGAAACACGAGAATTGAAAAAGTCAAAAGAAATTATCATCTACATCTTGAATCTCTTCACACATAGTAAACCACTGTTACCATTCTCATGTACTTTTTTTAAAAAAATAGAATGATAAGTCATGAGAATAAAAGGCACAGCATAAGGAATATAGTCAATAATATTGCAATAGCATTGCCTGGTGACATATGGTAGCTACACTTGTGGTGAGCATAGTATAATGTATGAACTTGTTGAATCACTATGATGTACATCTGAAACTAATGTAACATTTTGTGTCAACTATAATCAAATAATTTTTTCTTTTTTTAAATTTAATTTATTTTATTATTTGTTTTTATTTGAGACAGAGAGAGAGAGCACAAGCAGGGTGGAGGTCAGAGAGAGAGGGAGATACTCTGCTGAGCAGGGAGCCCAATGCGGGGCTCAATCCCAGGACCCTGCGATCATGACCTGAGCAGAAGGCAGATGCTTAACTGACTGAGCCACTTAGGCGCCCCATCAAATAAATTTTTCTTAAGATTAAAAAGTAGATGATTTTCATAGATGTGATTGTACTATATTCCATAGTTTTGAATTTGGTATTTTATGATACTCAATACAAATCCTAACTACTACATTTTCCTACATTTTTTTATTTTGTATGTTATGTTAATCACCGTATATGACATCATTAGTTTTTGATGTAGTGATCCATGATTCATTGCGTATAACACCCAGTGCTCCATTCAGTATGTGCCCTCTTTAATACCCATCACCAGGATAACCCATCCCCCCCACCCACCTCCCCTCTAGAACCATTTTTCCAAATTATTAAGACTCTTAAATAGATGAAAACACCCCACCTGTTTAACTCTTTTAAATAATTTTACTATTTATTCAATATTGAGATTGCCTCTAATTTTAGTAGAATTTGTTTAATAAGTATTTATATGCTGTCTACTAAAAGCAAGTCACTACTTTAGGTTGTAGAGATACAAAACTATGCAAAACAAGTCTTTCCCCTTATGAAATGTATGTTCTATTTGAGAAAGATAATGAGCAAGATCATCTCCACTGAATGGAATGGAAGAAATTAAGCAAAATGGCTTGTTAGAAAATGTAAAATGGGAGGGAAGCTACCTTAGAAAGGAAACGAAAGAAGAGATCTTGGGAAGATGACTTCAGATCTGAGATCAAAATGTAAAAAAGTAACCCCCATGGGAAAAGTCTGGGTGAAGCATTCCACGGAGAGAGAATAGCAAGTTCAAATGCCCATAGCTATACCTCACTCTATTTTTTTCAAGGAGCAAAGAAAAGTTAGGGCCTGGAGCTCAGCGAACGAGGGTAACATGGGAATGCTGGTGGACATCAGAGTATGTTGCACATAGCACTGCTCATGTTTAGAAGTTTGAATTCTATTCTCAGTCAGATAAGAATTCATTAAAGGATTTAATAAAGGTGTGACATCACTGGTTTGTTGTTCTAGAAGCTAAATCTATCTGCCCTGCAGAGAAAAGGTAAGGGCACCAGTAGAAATAGGGAAGTCAGTTAGGTGGTGTTGAAGTAAGAGCAGAGATGGAACTTAAGCCATAACAACTTTGGTCCTGTCTCTGAAGCTGGACGAAATAGCCCGCTCTGTTGTTGTTGGTTACCACATGAAATTAACTACTCAGACAGTCTTAGGGTTAGAGTGAAAGATGAATCATCCTTTAGGAAGGGGAAACTGAATTTTCTACCATCTTTACAGGGATAGAAACTTTAGCTGAGAAAGTTTATATAGAGCAAATGTGAAAGTAATCTAAGAAGAGTTTACCAAATAATATGAAACAAATGATTCTTATTTTATCCAATGTTTTTCATACATTCAGAAGACAGAGAAAGCCAACCATTTCCTTTTTTTTTTTAGATTTTATTTATTTATTTGACAGAGAGAGAGAGACTGCTAGAGAGGGAACACAAGCAGAGGGAGTGGGAGAGGGAGAAGCAGGCTTTCAGCTGAGCAGGGAGCCCGATGTGGGGCTCGATCCCAGGACCCCGGGATCATGACCTGAGCCGAAGGCAGACGCTTAACAACTGAGCCACTCAGGCACCCCCAACCATTTCATTTTCTGAAAGTTATATAGCATTAAGTGGGAAAAAATAAACTATTTAATAGATGCAATAAGGTTATAGGCAATGAGGATAATAAAATAGTTTAATGTCATTATAAATTTATAAATTTATTTATTTAAAAATAAAAATAATAGTTTAATGCCATTTATAAATTAGATGTGATATTCCTAAATTTAAAAAATTAGCAGATCAAATTCTACAATGTATAAAAAATAGTAACATATGATTAAGAATGCCTTACCCCAGTAATGCAAAGATAATTTGTTATTAGAGAAAATTTGACTAATACAATTTCTTACATTACATAAATATAAATTCCTATACTATTAGGTTAAAGTAATAATAATAATAATAGATGAAGAAGAGGAGGGGGAAAGAAAGAAGCAAATATAATATTGGACAAAAGTCAGTAATCATTCAAGGTAAACACTCGGCAAGTTAAGAATAGAAGGTGCACTTAGAAAAATCTGTATTTTGGTTCTTAGAAATATATAAGATAGGCATGTCAGGTAATATATCTATTTTAAATAGAGGAAACTAATATTTATAAAGATTAATTAATTTGACCAATGTCACACTGGTAGGAAATGAGCAAAGACTTAATACTTTGACTTTTAAACTCTAAGATGATTTTTCTCCCATATAGCTTGCCACGTACTAAATTCCTTGACTATATCTATTTAATGTTCAGGAAATGCAATTTAAATAGCTCCCTTTTAGGAGTACCACATAAGAGAATTAAATTAGTTCATTTAAAAAAAATTTCTAGTGATCCATGAAATGTCTACACTGTTAATAGGAAATTACTTATGGATCAATGTTATGTGTTTTGCCAAAGAAATGTGTTAAAAAGCAATGGGCCTGATTCTACATAGTTTATCCATCAATCATTAAATAGCTAAATAAATATAAATAGATAAATAAATAAATAAATAAATAAATAGATAAATAAATAACTCTCTCTTTTTTAAATGTTTACTAAATTCCTCCAGGACATGAATATTTTATGCACTACTTTGACACAAAAGATTGAGTGAGTTTTTTAAATATGGAGATTTATTTCCTTTGCTCAGTAGTCAAATCTTTGATGCAGAAGCAGCCATAGTTAATATGAAGGACTAAACACATTGTAAGTACTTAATATTAATTATTCCTTTCATACAGAGACATGGTTTAGGCTAATGAATATGCTATTTTAAGTATTTGATCATTTTCTTTAAGCCACCAGCCAAAGAACATCTGCTTTATACTACTTTCTGGGGGAGCTGATGGATTTCTTCTGAACCCTCCAGAGCTTATTCATTTCCTTTGAACTATAGACCATACCAGGGATGTAGCTAATTGAAGTTAGGTTTACAAGTCAGCAAAGTTCATTGTCCTAGAGAGGAAGTAAATATCCCATTACCTTTTCATTAAATTTTTCCAAAAAAAATATAACTTTATAACTTTACATTCCACATAGAATTGTCACAGTTTCCAAATGCTTATCTCTCTTTATTTATACACCCATCTGTTTGTTATACCTATACTCAAAATTTTTTATTGAAAACTTATTCTGTTCCAAGTAATATTTTGGACACTGAGTTATGATGACAGTCTGTGATTGCCATATAAACTTTCCTCTGGAACTTAGATTTTACTGCCACAGACCAAATTTATTCAGATAAACACAAAAATTAATGTAATATAACAAGTATGATAAATGTGAGCAATTCTTAAAAGAAAAAGTTTGTGGTGATCGGAGGATAGTTATAGGAAAAACTGACCTATCCTGTGACGCCAAGGAAGTAGAAGAAAGGATTTGAATTGAAGCCTAAAGAAATAATAGAAGTTAACTAGGCCAAATGGTGACCAGGAAGATTGTTCCAGACCAAAGAATACCATGTGTTTAGGAGCATATATACAGCTGCTTAAATCTGCCTATCAATAAAGATGATGTAATAATCCAAAAACAAAAATGACACCAATGTAATGCTTCTGCCTCAGGACAATTATACTTTCTGTTCCCTGCAGCAAAATTTTCTTTCCCCCAAATATCTTTTTTTTTAAGCTTTTATTTATTTATTTGAGAGAGAGAATGAGACAGAAGAGGGTCAGGGGGAGAAGCAGACTCCCTGCTGAGCAGGGAGCCCCATGCAGGACTCCAGGATCATGACCTGAGCCGAAGGCAGTCGCTTAACCAACTGAGCCACCCAGGCGCCCTCCCCCAAATATCTTACAAACATGGTCAAATATCCCCTTTGCATTGAAATCTTCCTTAAATACCCTTCTAAAAATAAAAATCATTCCCTCAGCCCAACAATTGCTACCCTTTAGCATGATATATTTTCCATCATAAAATACACTCCATCTGACATATTCTGTATTTCTTTCTTTATGTATTTGTTGCTTATTGCCCTCTCAGTTTTCCTGAGAACAAAGACTGTATTCCCCTGAATCATTGTCTAGCAAATCACGAGTGTTTAACAAATACATTTTGAATGCTGTGATAGATAACCTAACCTTTCAGAATGCATACAATATGCCAGTGACTCTGTTGCTGTTTTTTAACATACATTCTCCCATTCTATCTTCTTAAAACTACAAAGTTTATATTATTCTTATTATACTAATGGACATTTTAGACTTGGGAGAGTTCCACAACTTTCCCATGGTCATACAATTAGTAAATGGCAAAGGTAGAAATTGGACTTAGCTCTATGTGACTCAAAAACCCATACTTAAGAAACAAACAAACAAACAAACAAACAAACAAAAACTACACTGCACTGCATTTTAATTTTATACTTTGTTACCAGAAACTCCGCTACTAAAACTAGAAATAATATAGAAAGGAAAAAAAAAAAAAGAGTTCCAGGGTGGAGATTTCTTCTCAATGGGCCTCCTTTCCCTCTGTACAAAAGAAATAGGCATTCTAGTAAAGCTACACATTTGTGTCAATTCCTTGTTAAGTGACTTCAACCTACATATTTACTAACTAGACATGATTTACCTAGTTCCAAGTGAGGGATGTATAAATCCTGTGAATTTTTTGTGTAGCTATTCTAAGCCTTAACTTAGGTCTCAAGTGCCTGGGAGAAAGAAAAAGAGGAAGAGAGGAAGAGAGAGAAAGAGAGGAAGAGAGAAGGAGGGGGAGGGAGGAAAGGAGGAAGAGAGGAAGGGAAAGAGAATTCCCTGTCCAATGTCTTCATAGTCGATTCAGCAGAGGAGGCAGGAACTTGCTTCCATACCCTCTAAAGTAAGGTAGACATTTTATTAAAAGGTCTTTTTCAAATGATCTGTAAATCACTGCATCATTGTATTACAATATTTTGTTGTCCTAGTTGGCATAATTTCCCAGTCCTTTCTCCTAAGCAGGCTAAATTCTCACACCAACATTTCAACGTTTCCAGCCGGTTTCTTTCTGGCTTTCTTATTTGTAAAAGTGCCAGTACATTCCTCTCAGCATATGAGCCAGACCTGGACAATCTCCACAAACATGGGAAGAATCTCCATGACACTAATACTGAGGCAGACTTGGCAGAAGGAAATCAGTGCTTTCCCCCAAGCATGGAAAAGTGTACAATGCTCACGCCAATCTCCAGGCTGCCCATGTGTCTGGCACAGTTTTCATCCTCTAAACTATAGATTCTCTGATATTTATCCATTTTATTATTTTATTGAGCCAAGCACCTCCTGGGATTCGTATCACCCAAACAGAGTAAAGAGTTTGTTTTGATATATATTTTCCACTTTTAATTTTCATTGCATAGACAACTTTTTCTTTTTTCTTTTTTCTTTTTTCTTTTCTTTTCTTTTTTCTTTTCTTTTCTTTCTTCTTTCTTTCTCCTTTCTTTCTCTTTCTTTCTTTCTTTCTTTCTTTCTTTCTTTCTTTCTTTCTTTCTCTTTCTTTGTTTTTCTTTCTTTTCTACAGGCAGTAATTTTCTCTTCTCCAGAGCAAGATTATAGACATATTACAATAACATCCATAATTCACAATGATAAACCAATAAAACAAATTTTACATAAATTTATAAAACAAGCAGTTTGTCTTCACTATTCCTCATGTGATTCATATTTTGCATCTTTTTTGGCCATTCCTTATCTTAAATTAAACCTACATTAGTGTCAAAACATGGGAAAAAAAGGGCGCCTGGGTGGCTCAGTTGGTTAAGCGACTGCCTTCGGCTCAGGTCATGATCCTGGAGTCCCAGGATCAAGTCCCACATCGGGCTCCCTGCTCAGCAGGGAGTCTGCTTCTCCCTCTGACCCTCCTCCCTCTCATGCTCTCTGTCTCTCATTCTCTCTCTCGCAAATAAATAAAATCTTAAAAAAAAAAAAAATGGGAAAAGAAAAGGAGACAGTGACAGGAGGTGATGAGCAATGACCAGGAGGAAAATGCTTGTTATTTTACATTACTGAAAATAGGCCACCACTGTCCCATCTAAAACATCTTATCTGGACTTCCCTTACCTGTAAGGATTATTATTTCATTAATACATTAAATTACCTCTTGTTTTGGGGGTGCCTGGGTGGCAGAGTCAGTTAAATGGCGGGTTCTTGGTTTTGGCTCAGGTTGAGATCTCAAGGTCATGGGATCGAGCCCTGGTAGGGCTCCAGGCTCAGAGCAGAGTCTGCTTGGGTTTCTCTCTCTCTCTCCCTTTCCCTCTACCCTTCCCTCCCCTCAAATAAATAAATCTTCAAAAATTTTTAAGAAAATAAATTACCTCTTGTTTTCTTATGCAACTCTGTACCTGAAAAAGCAGAAAAGTTTGTTGCAGCCAGTCCAAACACCCACGATCAGAGGTTTTTATTTAGGAAAATTAAAACAAAATAAATGTTTAGCATGACATTTGAACACTTAAAAGCTACTGAATGATTTGATTATAAGTAAGAAATCTTAATATCTTTGGGTAAAGGAACCGGATGAATATTATAGCACCCACAACCAAATGACAAATAGGGGGAGGTTATCCTAAAAAGTATATGATAATATGGGAAGCTTGAAAAATCAAAATTGCCTGGTTAAGGATGTCCCAACATTGGAATTTCAGTTATACATGAGACATATTTAACTTGACCTGTAGGTGAAGCCTTGGACATGGTTCTAAAATATAACTAATAATATCCTTTACTAGTTTACCATGTTTTATAATTTCCTAGCTATATTGACAACCACCACCTCACTAGGTCTGACAGAATTTCAAATTTTTTTTAAAGATTTTATTTATTTATTTGAGACAGAGAGAATGAGAGAGAGAGAGCACATGAGAGGGGGGAGGGTCAGAGGGAGAAGCAGACTCCCTGCTGAGCAGGGAGCCCGATGTGGGACTCGATCCAGGGACTCCAGGATCATGACCTGAGCCAAAAGCAGTCGCTCAACCAACTGAGCCACCCGGGCGCCCCTGAATTTCAAATTTTTAACAGTTTAATAATACACTTTTATTTGTACTGTTTGTTATGAGTTGTTTTTTTTTTAAGATTTATTTATTGATTTGAGAGAGAGAGCGAGTGTGTACGTGGGGGAAGGGGCAGAGAGAGAGGAGAGAGAGGATTCTCTCTCAAGCAGATGCCCCACTGAGCATGGAGCCCAACCCGGGGCTCAACCCCAGGACCCTGAAATCACGACCTGAGCTGAATCCAAGAGTCGGCTACTGCTTAACCCTACCCAGGTGCCCCGTTATGAGTTACTTAAAATATTTATTTATTTTTGGTAATTGGCAAAATGTCACTATTTAAAAATTAAAAATAATTATTTCATTGACGTTTTCCTTTAAAGGTTGACATGAACACAAGTCTGAGAATCAGAGTCCAAACACCTATCAGCAGATTAAAAAAAAAAAAGGGTGTCAAGTTGTTCTCTGATGCCTGTTATAAATAATTCAATGTTATTCTGAAAATTAGTAGGAGAAAACTTGTTTAAAACGGAGTGAGGAGGCCAGAAGGGGAAGTTCTCACACCCTACAACTCTTTGACAACTGTAGACCCAACAAGAAGAGAAGCACCTTGTAAATCAATGCTACTTTAGCTACTACTTTACTACTGCAGCAGGAGGAACAAAGGCTTTCCTCCTCCCCTGGCAAAGCCTGGCCAATGAGAAACAGTCACAACTCAGCCAATGAGAAGCCAGTACATTTTGAACTCCTGTGGACTTTTGTTTATAATAGCCCTCTCAACTCCCTTCTTTATAAATGAGTGTTTCTCCCTTTTTCTCTCTGGACTTACCTAGGGTCTTGCTGTAGCTTGCTTGTCCCAAATTGTAATTCTTTGCTATTCTTGAATAAAATAAACCCATTTTTCTGGTAAAATAAAATATGGAAATACGTGTGACAGGAGAAAATAAGCACATAATTAATTACAAAGATGAAAAGATCATAAGAAATCTTGATATAGACCTTCCTACATGGTGAGATATGGAATAACAGCCGCAGAAGAGTCACATTATTACTATATATTTTAGTATGTTAGAAATTCAATCTAAAATATATGAACCCCAGAAGTTAATATACAAAATTGTTATTCTGCACAATCTTTTATCCCATTTTTCAAATTAGTGTATAAACTGCTACTTTCAGCATAGTAATTTCCCCCCCAACCCCCAACCCCTCCCCCCAGGCCCCCACCCCTGGCCCCAGCCCCCCCACCCCTCCCCCAGCCCCCCACCCCACAATGTCCTTTCTCCCAATCAACTTTATCTCCCTAGCATCTAATGTCTCAAGGATTGCTGCTACAGCAGAATCCGTGAACTATATATTGGAATGATACAAAACATTGCAAGATTCTGTGGAAAAGATTACCTGGACTGGGAGAAGAAGAAGAAAATTATAGTCATTAAGAAAGAAACTTAAGTGAAAGGGCATTCAGAAGGACCCCTATGACTTGCCCTTTATGTCCAGATGGAGTCTTGATGCAAGGTGAAAATGACAGAATAACAAAAATGGTTTGGAAGGATCTCAAATCATAGGGAATGTGTGCAATTCTTTCTAATGTAATGACAAGCCTAGCCCTCATCCAACCTTTTAGTCTTCTCTGCACAGTTTGGCAGAACGGTAAAAAAACAAAACAAAACAAAACAAAAAAAAAAAAAAAACTACCAGGAGAGTAGCCAGTAAAAACTGCAACAGACTTTCATAATTTTCCCATGCTCACTAGGATTTGGAGAGTAGCAAATATCTTCTGTTGTCTCAAGAAAGGAACAGAAGTAGCTGGGAGAGTCAGACTTGGAATCTAATTCCAACAGGAGAATAGAATACATGTATGGACTGTCATGCAGCATTTAAGCTACCTAAAGGCAAATGAGATCATAATTCCTTTAGAGTTCTAAATGATTTGCCATGGATACTTTACAAGGAGGTGGGGGTGCGGGTGGGGCTAGAGAGAATTCTGTTCTAGAAGCCAAGAGGAGAAAGAGTTTCAAGAGAAGAGTATAGAAGTCAAGACAGCTAAGGACTGAAAAGCATCTTGTAGATTAGCAACCCAGCAATCACTGGTAAACTGAGTGACAGCAAGCACAGTTCTGATGGGTACACACACCAAATTACAAGTTTTTGAAAAAGTGGAAACAGTATTTTAAGTGAAAGTAGCCAATAATGTACTTAAGATAGCACCACAAATATTGGCAATGAAGATGAAGAGAGAAAGCAGTAGTTGAGGGGTATACAGTTGGAGGAAGGTGGTATTGTCACCGTTGTTTTGACTAGTGGAAGACCAAAGAAATAATCAAATAGCTGTTGGAAGAAGTAGAGTAGGAGTGCTTAACGGAACCAAAGAGAGAAGGCAGTTTATAGAGTAAGTTAGCAGTGGGTGTAATTCAGGTCACAAGAATAAAGTTGTGTCTTAGAAGGGGTGGCTAGTGACCATTTTCTGTATTAGATTTTCTCTTGGGTATTCAGAGACTTAGGTATTAGCATAAATAAGCCCAGAGAATTGGAGGAGCTAGGAAAACACATTTGTATGGAGGCTTCTTTTTGGTCACTTTTTATTGAGTTCAGTGCTTGTAATCTCATTTTGATTCAGCATGGATTTTCTGTTTTATTGATAGCCTTGCCCTTCTAAATATTTTGGATTTCTGTTCTCTTTCTTTGCTTCTCCTTTTCATTTGCCTGATCTGAGATTCCCCCGTACCTTCTGCTCACACCTGATGGCAGTACATAGTTCTGAAAAATGCTGCATTATGTTTAAGGTGTATATGCATCTGAAAATAGTTAGAATATGACTTCAGACATTTCAGAAACAAAAATCACTATAGCAAAATACCCCAATTTGCTGGAAGTCTAACCATTTATTTGAACCACAGACCATCGGTTGTATCACTTGTTTTAAAACTCACAACACTGGAGCTTGCTAATAAAGGTCTCTATAGTATGCCCCATTTTATTACATTGGTATAACTATTACAAAAGTGCTATAGCTTCTGAGACTTTTGTCTTTCCTTCCTTCCTTCCTTCCTTCCTTCCTTCCTTCCTTCCTTCCTTC